>NC_034175.2:56698450-56898450 GCF_002021735.2 Oncorhynchus kisutch | reverse complement strand
ATAATAGTGCATGGCCATTAAGGTTAGATCGTTCTTCAAGATGTTCAAACATTCATAGATGACCAGTGGTTATAGGAGGGTGCAACAGGTCAGCACCTCATGAGAAAATGTCAGTTGGATTTTCATAACCAAGGATTTTAGAGGTACAGTAAACTGAATACAGTAGATTACCGTAGAATGCACAATAAAATACTGTACATTTGTTTTACAGCACACTGTAAGACCGTTCTGTAAATTCAACAGTAAACACTGTATAATGCACAGTAAAATACAGTAAATATGTTTTACAGTATTAATTATATTGTGGGGAAATGTTGTGGGCGGTGAAATACTCTGGCTAATTAACATATTTTAAGGAGTGTCTTGTAAGAGTCCCATGAGTGAGATTGCTGTACCCCCACAGAATATGGTAATATACTTTATTTTAGGAATTCTACAAACCTTGTCCTGAAACTTTACAGTAACTTACTGGCCAATTGATGTTAGTAATTTATTGTAATTCAGAATACACTACCATACCGCATTTTTGGAGTGCCAAAAACATTTTGAACGCTAGTGAGTGCATGGTATTGTTGTTTCTCACGAATACTTTTGAGGTGTGTCTTGTAAGAGGCTGTATCAATTGAAGTGATATGTGGGAGTGGTTCCCTATTAATTCCATGTATTTAGGGGACAGATCAGAGTGGTAGAAAGTCTCAAGACTTTATTGATTGAGTGTCTAGACATGTCCTTTTGATCTGTTTTGACCTGTATTCACTGTCAGTCTAGAAGCCTTTGTTAAGGCCTAAAGTGCAAGTGATATTTTCTTACACCAACATCAGTTGGTATACTGTAATATATAATACAATATTCACTGTTAGCAATTGCTCATTTTATTTACAATACAATTCAACAATAAAGTACTGTATTGCTGTTTTGCTGTATATTTACTGCAGCATACTGTAAATGATGATGCATTTTGGAAAAATATTGTGGGAGGAGAAATAATGGTTGGCTCATTAACATATTTTAAGGCGTGCCTTGTAGGTGGCTATATTTGAGCCCTGTACCAATTGAAGTGATGTGGCATAGTAGTTCTCTAACAATTAAATGTACTGTATATAGGGACCAGATCAGAGTGTATTGGGTTTTAAAAAATGTAATGGTTGATTATTTACCCATTTGATCTGTTTTGCCCTGTAATCAGTTTGGAAGCCTTTGTTAGGCCTCTGGAAATGAAAGTGATATAAAACACATAGTATGCATTCATGTGCTGTAATATGTAAATACCTACAGCCAACCTGCCTTCTTTCTGTAATCCCCTGTAATTATAGTAAAATACTGTAAAAAAAATCGTATAGTTTAATAGTCACTTTTACTGTATCGAGTACAGTTACATGCACACTAATAATACGGTATTAAACTGATTATGGCAGTAGGCCGAGTATGGCAATAGTCATGTAAACACTTTACTCTGTTTATCCTAATCGGCGTAAGGTCATAATCAAAGTAAGCATACGCCGATTAAAACACCTGGTTTTCTAATCAATCTTTCTAATTACTAGGACATGTAAACGGAAATCCAGTGGTGTATTTGATCTGTGCATATGCCTGAACTGGTAGCGCAAGCCTCCCTCTTATGTTATGCACGAGTGAAGTGAGTTCGGAAAAACAGAAATAGCCAGATATACAGTGCATTCGGAAAGTACTCAGACACCTTAACTTTTTCCACATTTTGTCACGTTACAGCCTTATTCTAAAATTGCTTATATCGTTTTTTTCCCTCATCAATCTACACACAATACCCCATAAAGACAAAGTAAAACTGTTTTTTATCAATTTTACCATATAAAAAATATAATAAAAAATGAAATATCACATTTACAGAATTATTTAAACCCTTTACTCAGTACTTTATTGAAGCACCTTTTGGCAGCGATTACAGCCTCGGGTCTCTTGGGTAAGATGCTACAAGCTTGGCACACCTGTATTTGGGGAGTTTCTCCCATTCTTCTCTGCAGATCCTCTCAAGCTCTGTCAGGTTGGATGGGGAGAGCCGCTGCACTGTTATTTTCAGGTCTCTCCAGAGATGCTTGATCTGGTTCAAGTCCTGGCTCTGGCTGGGCCACAGAAGAACATTGAGAGACTTGTCCCGAAGCCACCCCTGCATTGTCTTGGCTGTGTACTTAGGGTCGTTGCCCTGTTGGAAGGTGAACCTTCTCCCCAGTCTAAGGACCTGAGCACTCTGGAGCAGGTTTTCATTAAGGATCACTCTGTACTTTGCTCCGTTCATCTTTCCCTCGATCCTGACTAGTCTCCAAGTCCCTGCCACTGAAAAACATCCCCACAGCATGATACTGCCACCACCAAGCTTCACTGTATTTTTTAAAATTGAACCTTCATTTAACTAGGCAAGTCAGTTAAGATCAAATTATTATTTACAATGAAGGCCTACACCAGCCAAACCCAGGGCCAATTGTGCGCCACCCTATGGGACTACAAATCACAGTCTGTTGTGATACAGCCAAATTTGGTGCCAAGTTGCCAAGTTTCCTCCAGACATGACACTTGGCATTCAGGCCAAAGAGTTAAATTTTGGTTTCATCAGACCAGAGAATCTTGTTTCTCATGGTCTGAGAGTCTTTAGGTGCCTCTTGGCAAACTCCAAGTGGGCTGTCATGTGCCTTTTACTGAGGTGTGGCTTCCATCTGGCCACTCTACCATAAAGGCCTGATTGGCGGAGTGCTGCAGAGATGATTGTCCTCCTGGAAGGTTCTCCCATCTCCACAGAGGAACTCTGGAGCTCTTTCAGAGTTACCATTGGGATCTTGGTCACCTCTCTGACCAAGGACCTTCTCCTCTGATTGCTCAGTTTGGCCGGGCGGCCAGCTCTAGGAAGTCTTGGTGCTTCCAAATTCTTCCATTTTAGAATGCTGTAGGCCACTCTGTTCTTGGGGTGCTTCAATGCTGCAGACATTTTTTTGGTACCCTTCCCCAGATCTGTGCCTCAACACAATCCTGTCTTGTAGCTCTATGGACAATTCCTTCAACCTCATGGCTTGGTTTTTGCTCTGACATGCACTGTCAAACGTGGGACCTTGTATAGACAGTTGTGTGCCTTTCCAAATCATGTCCAATCAAGTGAATTTCCCACAGGTGGTTCAAATCAAGTTGTCAAAACATCTCAAGGATGATCAATAAAAAAACGGATGCACCTGAGCTCAATTTCGAGTCTCATAGCAAAGGTTATGAATACTTACATAACTAAGGTATTTATGTTTTACATTTTTGATACATTTGCAAAAATGTTTTTTTTTTAATGTTTTCGCTTTGTCATTATGGCGTATTGTGTGTAGATTGATGGAAAACATTTATTTAATAAATTTTATAATAAGGCTGTAACGTGACAAAATGTGGATAAAGTCAAGGGGTTTGAATACTTTGTGAATGCACTGTATATCATAAGGTATCTATTTGTAATTACAGTTATTTTGAAGATCAATGTATCCCTAACTACAACAACATTTTGAGTCACTGTTACAGAAACATTTGACTTACTATGACTGTGATATGTTTTTTTTTAAATCAACCTTGGTTGAATGCACTGACTGTAAGAATGCCAAGCTAAATGACCAAAATGTAAATATTAAAACATGCAAAGAACACTGGGTAATATGTTGCTGCCTGGGTAATTCCAGTAATATACTGTAAATTAAATGACCATAAAATGGATTTCTGTAAAATAAATTACAGTAACTTACTGGCCAATTGCTGCCGTAAATTACTGTACATTTTACATTAAATGTTTTACAGTGCAATATCTCCTCTTTTACACTCAGCTCTCGTTGGTATTTTCCAGGGCAGAGGGGAGAAATCATGACTGATTCAGTTTGAAGGTTTTTCTCTGAAAACGGCTGGTCTGCTCCTCAGCTACTGTGATCCTTCAAGATCAGCTGAAGGGCATCAGATAACCACACAGCCATTTAGTGAAGAGAGAGGGAGAGAGAGAGTGTGTGTGTGTGTCCTGAAAAACAGTGGGTTTGTTTATGAACATCAGGATTTTTATTCCAGAAGACAGTATACCTATGAGAGTATAGTACATGTAGTGCCTTCGGAAAGTATTCAGACCCCTTGACTATTTCCACATTTTTTTACATTACAACCTTATTCAAAAATGGATTTTAAAAAGTTTCTCAAACTAGACACACTAATGTACTTGTCCTCTTGCTCAGTTGTGCACCTCCCACTTCTCTTTCTATTCTGGCTAAAGCCAGTTTGCCCTGTTCTATGAAGGGAGTAGTACACAGCATTGTATGAGATCTTCAGTTTGTTGGCAATTTCTCGCATGGAATAGCCTTAATTTCTCAGAACAAGAAGAGACTGACAGGTTTCAGAAGAAAGTGCTTTGTTTCCGGCCATTTTGAGCCTGTAATCGAACCCACAAATGCTGATGCTACACATACTCAACGAGTCTAAAGGCCAGTTTTATTGCTTCTTTAAACAGAACAACAGTTTTCAGCTGTGCTAACAGAATTGCAAAAGGGTTTTCTAATGATCAATTAGCCTCTTAAAATGTATAAACTAGGATTAGCTAACACAACGTGCCATTGGAACACAGGAGAGATGGTTGCTGATAATGGGCCTCTGTATGCCTATGTAGATATTCCATTAAAAAAATATTTAATTGAATATACAACATTAACCATGGCTACACTTTATTTCTGATCAATATGATGTTATTTTAATGGACAACAAATGTGCTTTTCTTTAAAAAATAAATAAATAATAATAATTCTAAGTGACACCAAACTTTTGAACGGTAGTGTAAGTATTCAGACCCTTGCTATGAGACTCGAAATTGAGCTCAGGTGCATCCTGTTTCAATTGATCATCCTTGAGATGTTTTCATAACTTGATTGGACATGATTTGAAAAGGCACACACCTGTCTATATAAAGGTTCCACAAATGTTAGTGCATGTCAGAGCAAAAACCAAGGAATTATGCCGAGAGCTCCGAGACAGGATTGTGTCGAGGTGCAGATCTGGGTAAGGATACCAAAACGTTGCTGCAGCGTTGAAGGTCCCCAAGAACACAGTGGCCTCCAACATTCTTAAATGGAAGAAGTTTGGAACCACCAAGACTCTTCCAAGAGCTGGCCGCCCGGCCAAACTGAGCAATCGGGGGAGAAGGGCCTTGGTTAGGGAGATGACCAAGAACCCGATGGTCACTCTGACAGAGCTCTAGAGTTCCTCTGTGGAGATGGGAGAACCTTCCAGAAGGACAACCATCTCTGCAGTACCACCAATCAGGCATTTATGGTAGAGGGGCCAGATGGAAGCCACGCCTCAGTAAAAGGCACATGACAACCCACTTGGAGTTTGCCAAGAGGCACCTAAAGACTCTTAGACCATGAGAAACAAGATTCTCTGGTCTGATGAAACCAAGATTTAACTCTTTGGCCTGAATGCCAAGCGTCACGTCTGGAGGAAACCTGGCAGCATCCCGACGGTGAGGCATGGTGGTGGCAGCACCATGCTGTGGGGATGTTTTTCAGTGGCAGGGACTGGGAGACTAGTCAGGAATGAGGCCAAGACGAACGGAGCAAAGTACAGAGATCCTTGATGAGAACCTGCACCAGAGCACTCAGGACCTCAGACTGGGGTGAACATTCACCTTCCAACAGGACAATGACCCTAAGCACACAGCCAAGACAATGCAGGAGTGACTTCGGGATAAGTGTCTGAATGTCCATGAATGGCCCAGCCAGAGCCGGACTTGAATCTGATCTAACATCTCTGGAGAGACCTGAAAATAGCTGTGCAGAAACGCTCCTTATCCAACCTGACAGAGCTTGAGAGGATCTGTAGAGAAATGGGGGAAACTCCCCAAATACAGATGTGCCAAGCTTGTAGCATCATACACAAGAAGACTCGATGCTGTAATCGCTAACAAAGGGTGTTTAACAATGTACTGAGTAAAGGGTCTGAATACTTATATAAATGTGATATTTCCATTTTTTATTTCTAAGAAATTTGCAAGAATTTCTAAACCTGTTTTTGTTTTTGTCATTATTGGGTTTTGTGTGTAGATTGATGAGGGGGGAAAAAACGATTTAATCAATTTTAGAATAAGGCTGTAATGTACCAAAATGTGGAAAAAGTCAAGGGGTCTGAATACTTTCCGAAGGCACTGTATATGAGAAACATATAAATGGTAAAATACTGATACTTTATTTAACAAAATGGAGCAGAAAGTTCATACAGTACATACAGCAAAGACTCCTTCCATCTGTTAAGGCAGAAACTGAAAATATTTTGAAAAAAAATCATCTTTTAATCTAGCCTATGGTAGTATTTCAAATAAGATTCATTGTTTCAGATCCACTATTTCAGCTTTCAGTATATGATTTCATCTTAGTTTTATTTTATGGTTCAAAAAGCTCACAAATGCAGGATTTGTGTCGGGACGGATTTTAATCGCAATGTTTTAGACTTCAGTATGATTGAATTTGGGTCTCAGGTCAACTGATCAGTTTTGTCTCTGGGAGACATGATGGAAGTAGGTAGGGTCAGGATCAGGGTTAGAAGACAGGGTTAGAGGTAAGGGGTCAATAAGTGTAAGGACTGAAATAAGAGTTCACAGACAGGTTGAGGGTCCAAGTTAGGATGTAGGTCAAAGTTAGGATGAGGATAGGGTTAGAGGTCAGGGTCAAAGGTTACAGGTCAGGGGTAAGGACAAAAGTATGGGTCCATGGCTGAGAGATGGGGCCAAAAATAGACCCAGTTCCATGTCCCAGTACAAGTTTCAGATCAGGGAAGAGGTTGGGCATAGATGTGGTCAGGGTTAGTGTTAGGGTCAGGGTTTACATCTTGTTAGATGTGGTCAGGGTTAGTCAAGCGTCAAGTTACATCTTGTTCTGGGGACCTATACATTTATAATCAACTCAAATTCAAACCTACGGTCGTTAAATAACATATTTGAATGCAATAAAACAGTAAAAGCTTTAAATCTTACCATCTTTTCTCCATTATGTTTACAAGTTATTTACATATTTGAACAGACTGCTGGTTGGTAGATCTTCGGACTGTTGAACTTGTTATTGTTGAACCATTCAGAGGAATTTGTCCCAGGTGCTATGAATACAGTCTGTCTCTGTCCATCTGTTGTTCTCTGTCTGTCTGTGTGTCTGTCTGTCCTTCAGACTACATCCCTGGCCTGGCTGAGCACAGAGCTACTGCGAACATTGATCCTCTGAAGGATTTCATTGCAATTGAAATATTCTACATTCACATTTCACAGGTTCTTCAAGTTGTTCCCAGAGGGTTCAGTCAGTAGTCTGATCTGGACATCACAGCAGCCCCGCTCCAGGGCAAGTCACGTGGCAACTTCAGCCATTTCGGGACGCAGCTTATAGAAGCAATGTTTCCATGATGTATGGACCAAATTGGCAGCCATATTGGATGTTCTCATTTATAATGTTCTTTTTACTGATGCACATTACTTAATCTCCCAGAGTTCATCACTTCCGCTCCCTCATTGTTCTATTCATGCATCACGGCAGACTGGATCGTTCCGCCATCTTAGGTGCTGGAGAAACTATCCTGCATCGTTCTGCCCCATCTCTGTCTGTGGTTATACACGTGTGGTAGAATGTGTGTGTGTGTTGGGGTGTGTGTGCGTGTGTGTATGGGGCAGGTGAGTGTTACTGTAAGGACTATAGCCCTGCATGGGCTGCACCCCCACAACAGATCCAGGGGTCATGGGGGTGGCAGGGTGAGAGCCAGGGGTCATGGGCAGGGACCTGGGGGTCATCAGGGGCACATCGTCAGGGGAGCGTCTCAGGGTCAGGGTGTAGTCAGGTGGACAGGTCAGTCGCAGGGTGTCCAGAGTGTTGTAGATGTCCTGTGTGTCCAGCGTGTCCAGAGCCTCCAGTGTGTGGTGTATGTTGTGTGTGTCGTGTATCTCCAGCGTGTTGTGTTGGTGCAGAGCCTCAGCCTCCAGCTGCTTCAGAAGTCCCTCCCCCTGCAGTTGGTGTGTGATGTCAGCGTTCATGATGTCACGGCGTGGAGGTGGGCGTGGCAGCCTCCGGTGTTCCATCTTGCGTTTGTCCTTCTTGTAGAGCAGAGCTGCAAAGGCCAGGATGTTGAGGAAAAGGAGTGAGGCTCCCACTGCGATGGTAACACTCAGCTCAGTGGAGTAGTCCTCCATGACGGGGTGGGGGACCTGCAGCTCCTCCCCCTGCAGTGCTGGAGCCTGGGGCGTGGCAGGGGGGTTGGGGTTGGGGTGGCGCGTGCTACCCAAGCCCAGGCCTTTAGACAGCCGCTTGGTGTAGGAGTGGGGGGTGGTGTCCTGGGGAGGGCTGTGGGTTGCAGAGGACACATACTGCAGCAACTCGTTGATGTTGTGGAGGTGGGGCACCAGCTGTAGCCAGAAAGCTGTCTTGGCGGCTCTGGAGTCAGAATCATCATCCATACAAAGAAAAAATACATTTAACAAGGAATCGGATAATATACACAATAACGTAAGATAACATCATACATTATAAATTATAGTTATTATACATTAAACAGTCAGAAGGGGAAAGTGGCAAGTGCTGCTAGCATGAAGTGCTAATACTGCAAAGTGGTTCATTATACATAATTTAACAAGATATGGAAGCAGCAAGATATATATTGCTCTTGGAAAGGTAGGCAAAGGAATATCTACCTGTAGTGGTCTGTGATTATCTGATCTACCTGTAGTGGCCTGTGATTATCTGATCTACCTGTAGTGGCCTGTGATTATCTGATCTACCTGTAGTGGCCTGTGACTATGTGATCTGTCTGAAGTGGTCTGTGATTATCTGATCTACCTGTAGTGTTCTGTAGTGGACTGTGATTATCTGATCTACCTGTAGTGTTCTGTAGTGGACTGTGATTATCTGATCTACCTGTAGTGTTCTGTAGTGGACTGTGATTATCTGATCTACCTGTAGTGTTCTGTAGTGGTCTGTGATAATCTGATCTACCTGTAGTGGTCTGTGATAATCTGATCTACCTGTAGTGGTCTGTGATAATCTGATCTACCTGTACTGGTCTCTGACTATATGATCTACCTGTAGTGGCCTGTAGTAGTCTGTGATTATCTGATCTACCTGTAGTGGCCTGTGATAATCTGATCTACCTGTAGTGGCCTGTGATTATCTGATCTACCTGTAGTGGTCTGTGATAATCTGATCTACCTGTAGTGGTCTGTGATTATCTGATCTACCTGTAGTGTTCTGTGGTGGACTGTGATTATCTGATCTACCTGTAGTGGTCTCTGACTATGTGATCTACCTGTAGTGGCCTGTAGTAGTCTGTGATTATCTGATCTACCTGTAGTGGTCTGTGATAATCTGATCTACTTGTAGTGTTCTGTAGTGGACTGTGATTATCTGATCTACCTGTAGTGGTCTCTGACGCGTGGCTTCAGGCCGATGTGCAGGTACAGCTGTTCCTTGGGGGTGTACTTGGCCCAGGCCACCTCCTCAAAACGGTTGGGTTTGGTGTGGATGAACTTGGTGTCCTGGGGCACCGGCTGGTTAGGATCTCTGAGACACAGCACAAACACAATCAGAAAACGTGATCTTAAACGTGAACTGTTGTTACTTTACCATTCATTAGAGGAAAGTAAGATATTTCTTAGCAAAGAAGTTAGACAAGAGATTTTTCTCACCCTGTCTTGGCGAAGTTGGTCCAGTATGTCATGACCACGGCGCTGAGCATCACATCGTTCTTAGAAAAGTTACAGTTGAAGAGGTCCGTGGGGCCGATCAGCGGCAGACCGAACACATACGGCACCTCATCTCCATGAGCGGAGTCAGCCCAGGCGGGCGACGCGTCACTCTGACAGTGGTGGTAGAAGGAGTAAAAATATGTTGGCGATCCGTACTGGGCATGGAGGTCTGCTGTGGCCACCGCCGGCGCCACCCACTGGTGATCAGTGAACAGTGCGACTAGCGTCTTCCGCCGCGTTTCAGGGTTCTCCCGGTCGGCCCAGTCTGTGTACATGAACTTGATGCTCTCTCTCAGCGTGTCCTGCCGCAAGGATAAAAACAAGGTAAAAAATCATTGTCAATAAAGCACATGAGAGCATAGACAGATTGCAGTATGCAGAGTGTAGTTCTACTTTTTGCTGAACTTATTATTTGCCCTCCAGCACCTTGCTTAGAAACACTGGATGGGCATATATATTTTCCTACAGCCTACCTTCCCCTCTGGGTAGCCGTAGAGACTGTCCACGAAGTCCGACACGGCAAAGTCAAAATCGTCGCTGGAGACACCATCCTCACTGTCCACCATCCCGTCAACAAACTGAAGCCCCTCCCCCTGGTTCACACCCAGCATGATGTCATAGTTGAGGAACTCTCCCTATGTGTGACGAACAGGGTTGACAATAACAACATTATGCATCCTTATCCCTGACTCAGAACCAAATCTTGCTAAATCTAATAAACCATATTTTATTATTAACTTTTATTTAATCAGGGGAGCCCAATTATATTATTATTCTTTTTTTACTCCATATAAAAACTTATACGAACATCAACTTACAGACACACAAAAAATTAGTACATTTCATCTGCCCGGACCAGCATGCTCACACCCCCATCCCTAGTGCCTGCATTATTGTTTGCTAATTGGCCTGCAATTGTATCGATTTGTTTTTCTCAGTCGCCAATGCTATTTATATATTTTAATAATAAATCATTCGATTTTTCCATTGTGTTAATGATGGCGGATTGATTTATTTCCAAGTTTTTACAATAGGTTTTTTCAAGTGATGAGAAGATAATTGTCCAGTCCATTGGTATCTAACTACACCCCAATATGCCATGTCTTGAAATATGCAGACGGATTAAAAGTAAGTTACATTGAAATACTTCTGACAGCAAACTTTATAGCTCCGCCCACAACTTCCGGACTTTATAGCATTCCCAAAAAGCATGGATTATTGAGTCATTATTAGTTTTACACGTAAGACATGAATTTTGCATCTTGTATAAAACATTATATACAGTAGTGTATACCTCCATCTTGTACCATCATCAGTTCTTTATAAGTCTTGGTTGCAATAGTTGATATATTTTTCTAAGAGACTATTTGCCCATATAAAATCTGTAATGACCAAGTATACTTTTTAAAAGAATGTCTTCGGTAGGGTACTTGGTATTAAATCCAAAATCATTGGCAGCCATGCCATTCTAAAGAGGTTTATCCTACCTGTAAGATTTATGGGAAGATATTTCCATTTAATTATACCTGCTTTCATATAGTTGAGTAATGGAATAAAGTTATTTGTTGTTATTTATTAACTATCCTTAATATTTCATATTTTTTGTGGTCCACTTAAAGGATTCCTGTAGATCGTGACTTATTCTTTTACTTTTTCCTAATGCCATTATTTCATTTTTCCCACATATATTTTTGATCCTGAGATTTGAGTATTCATAAAATATTTTTAGCAAAAGGGGGCAGTGAGTTTTCAATATTGGTCAGGTATATCAGGAGATCATCTGCAAATAAGTAAAATGTTTTATTAATGTTTACCAATAATGATACCTGTTACGTTTGGGTCCTGTCTAATTCTTTCTGCAAGTAGTTCAATAGCCAGTGCAAACAGGAGTGGGGAGAGGGGACATCCCTGTCTTGTGCACCTTTCTAAAGCAATTTCAGCAGATAATTTATTATTTGTGTATATTTTGGCTTTGGGACATTCATGCAATATTTTTATAAATGTATTATTTCAGCTGGAAAGTAGAAAGCTTCCAAAGTTGTGAATAGAAAAGACCATTCAAGATGGTTGAAAGCCTTCTCGGCATCAACAGACATTATTGATAAATGTAAATCTTGTATTGAACTGAAACATGTTCTTGTATTTCTTTGTGTATATTTTCAATAAACCTGGTTTAATTAATATATACTGTATCAAGTCTGTTAAGATTTTTGCCATTCTATTGCTTATAAGCTTTGTTATTATTTTATTGTCACAATTTATTAAACTTAAGGGTCTATAATCAGCAGGGGACTCTCCAGGTTTTCCTGGTTTTAATATAACTGAAATATCCGTTTGATACATGAAACTAGGAAGTATTGAATTGAGTGACATGTGCTTTGTCATTTGTGTGGGGCTACAGTGCCTTGCGAAACTATTCGGCCCCCTTGAACTTTGCGACCTTTTGCCACATTTCAGGCTTCAAACATAAAGATATAAAACTGTATTTTTTTGTGAAGAATCAACAACAAGTGGGACACAATTACGGTATTTTGTCCCAAAATGTTGAATAGAATTCTATGTGAAAGCCATCCATTCCTGAAGCTTTTCTCCATGTGAATGTTTTAACAGTATCTAATATTTCTTCTTGGGTGTTATCTGTTTTTTTCAATGGTGTCCTGAGGACATAAAATATAAAAAACAAGTACATCACATTAGAACATCACAGGCATCATTAACAAATTATTAAAGTCAATCAAAACAATTGCACACCTCAGTGAACTTATTCATCATCAGAGTTTTAAACTGCCCTAGTGGCACCAGGGAATCCAAATGTAATTAATTTTGTAAGTGATTCCAAAAATGTGGAGCATTAAAACAAAAAACAGATATACCTAGTTTGGTGGAGACCAGCCCTGTGAACGGGTTTGGTATCTCATGTTTTTATACTTTAAAAAACTAAGTTAGGTAAGTCAAGAGCTTGTATAGTAGAGCTTTGAACACAAAAAGGGACTCATGAAGTGATCTACGGGACTTTAATGAGAACCAGCCAACTTTTTAATACAGGATGCAGTGATGCGTATTAAAACTATCACCTGTGATAAAATGAAGGGTGCTATGGTAGACGGCATCCAAAGAGTTAAGAGTAGTGCCTGCTGCATTCCAATAAATGGTCACCTTAGTCAAGCTCTGGCAGGAAAGTTGACTATACAATCTGCCTCTTGTTGATCAGGGAGAAGCATGATCTATTTCTATAAAAGAAGCCTACTTTAAATGTCAGCTTCTTAACTAGCTCATCCATATGTTTTTACAGACATATTGTCAGTCCAAAAGCCCAGATATGTATAGGTGGGAACCTGCTCAATGACCCAAGCCCAGCTCAGTTAATCCCTACCATTGTGTCGCTGAGTCATCATAATGCTTTAGAAAATGTACATTATACCAGGGGCATTGGTAGACACAATGTAAGTAACCTAATATATGTCCCTCTAACTGCCCTGAATGCCTCTGCTGAACCTACAGCTATTGTATGCAGCAATCATCTGTCTATGAACCAGATTTATGCTGTTAGCAATGAGGTGGTGTGCCCTAGTAGGAAGTCCACTGTGTGCAGCTACCCCTGAACTAACATAAATACCATGAGAATATCTACTTCTGCTAAGCTTCCCAATAAAGCTATGAAAAGAAGCAAGCCTCCCAGAAAAGTGCTCAAAATAGCCCACGTTAACATATGTAGCTTTACCTTTTGCGTGTAGGGGGCAGTATTTTTGTTTTTGGCTAAAAAACGTACCCATTTGAAACAGCCTATTTCTCAGCCCCAGAAACTAGAATATGCATATAATTGTCAGATTAGGATAGAAAACTCTAAAGTTTCCAAAACTGTCAAAAGATTGTCTGTGAGTATAACATAACTGAAAATGCAGGCGAAAACCTGAGGAAAATCCAATCAGGAAGTGCCTCTTATTTTGAAACCTCTGTTCCTATGCATGCCTATCCTCCATTTAAAGGGATATCAACCAGATTCCCTTTTCTATGGCTTCCCTAACGTGTCGACAGTCTTTAGACATAGTTTCAGGCTTTTATTTTGAAAAATGAGCGAGAAAGATCACATTGCGTAAGTGGATAGGTGGGGGCTCTCAGAGTGAGTTTTGCGTAACAGAGTAAAGCGGCCATTGTTTCTCCCGGTTCGATTGAAAAACCTACACTCACGGTTGATATATTATTGAATATATATTTAAAAAACTACCTGAAGATTGATTATAAAAAACGTTTGACATGTTTCTGTGGACATTATGGAAATCATTTGGAATTTTCGTCTGCATTGTCGTGACCGCTCTTTCCTATGGATTTCTGAACATAACACGATAAACAAACGGAGGTATTTGGATATAAAAAAAATCTTTATGGAACAAAAGGAACATTTGTTGTGTAACTGGGAGTCTCGTGAGTGAAAACATCCGAAGATCAAAGATAAACGATTCATTTGATTGCTTTTCTGATTTTCGGGACCTAGCTACTTAATGTGTGTACATAATGTTTTGTTGTGCTATCGATAAACTTACAAACACTTAGATTGCTTTCGCTGTAAAACATAATTTCAAAATCTGAGACGAAAGGTGGATTAACAAAAGGCTAAGCTGTGTTTTGCAATATTGCACTTGTGATTTCATGAACATGAATATTTTTTTGTAATATTATTTGACTGTGGCGCTATTGCTGATGACAATTATCCCGCTTAAGGGATGGGTAGCGTCAAGAAGTTAAGAAACAAAGTTCATGAAATTAATAACTTGTAGTAACAGATTACATTCATTTTCTGACTATCTTTGAAACTCACTTAGATAATACCTTTATTGATACAGTGGTAGCAATACAAGGTTATAACATTTACAGAAAGTACAGAAATGCCAGTGGTGGAGGTGTTGCTGTTTATATTCAGAACCACATTCCTGTAAAGATTAGAGAGGATCTCATGTTAAATGTTGAAATAATATGGCTACAGGTTCATCTGCCTCACCTAAAGCCCATTCTTGTGGGAAGCTACTATAGACCACAGAGTGTTAATTAACAGTCAGTAGCTGGATAGCATGTGTGAAATGCTTGATAATGTATGCAATATCTGTCACGTCCTGACCTTAGTTCCATTTTTATGTCTCTATTTTAGTTTCGTCAGGGCGTGAATTGGGGTGGGCATTCTATGTTCTGTGTCTGTGTTTTCACCATACAGAACTGTTTCGATTTTCATTTCTTTCCTGCACTTTGTTATTTTGTATTTTCTCGTGTTCTGATATAATAAATTATCATGGACACTTACAACGCTGCATTTAGGTCCGATCCTTCCTACTCATCATCAGATGAAGAAGAAGTTTGTTACAATATCAACAGAGAGGTATATTTTCTAGGTGATTAAAATATGTCTTTCATCAAGCTGCCCACTCAAGAAAAAGCTTCAAACTGTAACCAGTGCCTGCAACCTGCTTCAGGTTATCAGTCAACCTAACAGGGTAGTTACAAACAGCACAGGAATGACATTTACAATATGTATCGATCACATCTTTACTAATGCTGCAGAAATATGCTTGAAAGCAGTATTTGGATCCATCAGATCACAATATAGTGGCCATATCTAGGAAACCCAAAGTTCCTAAGGATGGGCCTAATATAGTGTATAAGATGTCATACAATACATTTTGTAGTGATTCCTATGTTGTTGATGTAAATAATATTTGTTGGTCCGTGGTGTGTAACTAAAATGAGGAGCAAACAGACATTGAAATTGAAATGAAATTGCTTATCCCAGTTACTAAGAAGCATGCACCCATTAAAAACATTACTGTAAAAATGGTTAACTCCCTGTGGATTGATGAGGAATATAAAAATTGTATGGTTGAGATGGCAAATAAGTCTGGCTGCATAACTGATTGGCAAACATACTGCAAATTGAGAAATCATGTGACTAAACTGAATAAAAAGAAGAAGAAACTACACTATGAATGATAAATGACAAAGAACACTAGTAAAATGCGTTGGAGCACCTTCAATGAAATGTTGGGAAAGCAAATTCAGCTCCATCATTCATTGAATCAGATGGCTCATTCATTACAAAACCGACTGATATTGCCAACTATTTAAAAACAAATAATTGGCAACAAACGCTGACACTACACATCCAAGTATATCCAAGTATATCTGACCAAATTATGAGAGACAAGAATTGTACTTTTGAATTCTGTGAAGTGAGTGTGGAAGAGGTGAAACAATTATTGTTGTCTATCAACAATGACAAGCCACCGGGGTCTGACAACTTGGATGGAAAATTGCTGAGGATAATAGCGGATGATATTTACCATATCTTCAATTCAAGCCTACTAGAATGTGTGTGCCCTCAGGCCTGGAGGGAAGCAAAAGTAATTCTGCTACCTAAGAATAGTAAAGCCCCCTTTCATGGTTCAAATAGCCAACCAATCAGACTGTTACCAACTCTTAGTAAAGTTGTAGAAAAATTGTGTTTGATCAGATACAATGCTATTTTACAGTAAACAAATTGACAGACTTTCAGCCTGCTTATAGGGAAGGACATTCAACAAGCACAGCACTTACACAAATGACTGATGATTGGCTCATAGAAATTGATGATAAAAAGATGCTGTTTTGTTTGACTGTTAGTCGGCTTTTGACATTATCAATCAGTCTGCTACTGGAAAAACTTTATGTTTTGGCTTTACACCCCCTGCTATATTGTGGATAAAGATGTATCTGTCTAACAGAACACAGAGGGTGTTCTTTAACTTCTTTGAGATAGGGGGCGATCTTTTAATTTTTGGGATAAAAAAACGTTCCCGTTTTAAACAAGATATTTTGTCACGAAAAGATGCTCGACTATGCATGTAATTGAAAGCTTTTGAAAGAAAAAACTCTGACGTTTCCAAAACTGCAAAGATATTATCTGTGAGTGCCCCAGAACTAATGCTACAGGCGAAACCAAGATGAAATTTCATACAGGAAATGGTCCAGAGTTTGAATGCCCTGTGTTCCAATGTCTCCTTATATGGCTGTGAATGCGCCAGGAATGAGCCTGCACTTTCTGTCGTTTCCCCAAGGTGTCTGCAGCATTGTGACGTATTTGTAGGCATATCATTGGAAGATTGACCATAAGAGACTACATTTACCAGGTGTCCGCCCGGTGTCCTCCGTCAAAATTATTGCGTAATCTCCAGGTCCATGCGCGTTCCATTTCTTCAGAGGAGAAACCAAACTGCCACTAATTATTTATCATCGATAGATATGTGAAAAACACCTTGCGGATTGATTCTAAACCACGTTTGCCATGTTTCTGTCGATATTATGGAGTTAATTTGGAAAAAAATTGCTCTGTAATGACTTAATTTTCGGGTTTTTTCTTACCCAAACGTGATGAACAAAACGGAGTGATTTGTCCTACACAAATAATATTTTTGGAAAAACTGAACATTTGGTATCTAACTGAGAATCTCCTCATTGAAAACATCTGAAGTTCTTCAAAGGTAAATTATTTTATTTGAATGCTTTTCTTGTTTTTGTGAAAATGTTGCATGCTGAATGCCAGGCTTAATGCTATGCTAGGCTATCAATACTCTTACACAAATGCTTGTTTAGCTATGGTTCAAAAGCATATTTTGAAAATCTGAGATGACAGTGTTGTTAACAAAAGGCTAAGCTTGAGAGCTAATATATTTATTTCATTTCATTTGCGATTTTCATGAATAGTTAACGTTGCGTTATGGTAATGAGCTTGAGGCTATAAATAGGATCCCGGATATGGGATTGCTCGTCGCAACAGGTTAATGGATGCTTCTCCAACATAATAAAAGGTAGAATCAGGATTTCCCCAGGGCAACTGTCTAGGTCCCTTACGTTTTTCAGTCTTTACTAACGATATTGAGTAAAGCCAGTATGTCTATGTATGCGGATGACTCAACACTATACACGTCAGCTACTACAGCAACTGAAATGACTGTAACACTTAACAAAGAGCTTTCAGAATGGGTGACAAGGAATAAGTTAGTCCTAAATATTTCAAAAACTAAAAGCATTGTATTTGGGAGAAATCATTCACTAAACCCTAAACCTAACTAAATCTTGACATGCCACCAGAGGTCTCTTCAAGTCCAGAATAGACTATTGGAGGTGCACAGTACTACATAGATCCATGACTACATGGAACTCTATTCCACATCAGGCAATTGATTAAAGCAGTAGAATCAGATTTAAAAAACAGATAAAAACACACCTTATAGAACAACTTGGACTGTGAAGCAACAAACATAGGCATATTAAATCACATTTATTTATATAGCCCTTCGTACATCAGCTGATATCTCAAAGTGCTGTACAGAAACCCAGCCTAAAACCCAAAACAGCAAGCAATGCAGGTGTAGAAGCACGGTGGCTAGGAAAAACTCCCTAGAAAGGCCAAAACCTAGGAAGAAACCTAGAGAGGAACCAGGCTATAAGGGGTGGCCAGTCCTCTTCTGGCTGTGCCGGGTGGAGATTATAACAGAACATGGCCAAGATGTTCAAATGTTCATAAATGACCAACATGGTCAAATAGACATAGACCTATGCATACACACATATGATAACATACACACTATACACATGTACACATGTATTTTGTGTTGTAGATATGTGGTAGTGGTGTATGGGCCTGATGGCCCACATTAGTGTGTTGTGAATTCTGTAATGAATGTATTGTAATGTTATTAAAATGGTAAAACTGCCTTCATTTTGCCAGACCTCAGGAAGAGTAGCTGCTGCCTAGGCTTTAAATCGACCCCTGTAGGACACCTTTAGTAATATTGAGAAAACTTGACTTAACACCAACAGAATGCACACATTGTGCAAGTATCCTGGTCAAGGCCCATTTCAGACAACCTTTGAATGAGTAAGGGATGGTCGACAGTATCAAAAGCCTTGGATAGGTCTATAAATATGGCAGCACAGTGATTCCTATGATCCAAGCAATTTAATATAAAATTTAAGACAAGCGCAGCTGCTGAAATGGTGCTATGTCCAGGTCTAACATTTTAAGAATAACTTGTAATACATGTATAATATATATAAGCCATAGAGTGTTCAATATTTTCTCACCTGCTCCATGAGTATCTGGGGGTCATCAGGGATGACATCACCGTCGATGACAGGTCCGAAGGCGGTGTGGTATTTAGCTGGAGTGATATTCTGTTCCACCAGCTCCTGGTAGGTCTTCCCCTGCAGACAGACGATGAGCTCTGATGAGTCCTCCAGGCTGCAGCCCACCTTGTCCCCCAGCAGCCTTGCATACTTCCCTGGCTGGTAGTTGACCGCCCAGCTGGACAGGGCTGTCCCACTCTGGATGATCGCCTTCTGGAACAGATCTGATACACAGCATGCTGACAGAGGTTAGAGGTCAGAGGTTATGGGTCAAGAATTGGAGGTGACTCTTTGAGAAGTGTGACCAGGCTAACAGTTAGAAGTTAAAGGTCTAGGGTAAGGGTTCATGGGTTGGGTTCAGGGGTTAGAGGTTACTTACCCTCAGAGTAGTGGGACAGAGTTAGTAGGCTGACACAGGAGGCTCCAGCCCCGGAGCCAAACACAGTGACTCTGTCTGGGTCTCCGCTGAATGCAGCAATGTTCTCCTTCACCCAGCGCAGAGCCTGGATCTGGTCCAACAGACCATAGTTGCCTTTAGCTGCCTGGTCACCCGTACTGAGGAAACCTGAGGGAATAACACATTTAAAATACACAACAATATAGAAGGAAAGTCTAGTAGATATTAGAGTAAAAAAATATATATAACACAACAAACAGAAATACAGTGCATTCGGAAAGTATTCAGACTTTTCCACATTTTGTTACGTTACAGACTTATTTTTTAAATTGATTGAATTGTAGTTTTTCCTCATCAATCTACACACAATACCCCATAATGACAAAGCAAAAAACCTTTAGTTTTTTTAGCAAATATCACATTTACATAAGTATTCAGACCCTTTACTCAGTACTTTGTTGAAGCACCTTTGGCAGTGATTACAGCCTCGAGTCTTCTTGGGTATGATGCTACAAACTTGGCAGACCTGTATTTGGGGAGTTTCTCCCATTCTTCTCTGCAGATCCTCTCAAGCTCTGTCAGGCTGGATGGGGAGCATCGCTGCACAGCTATTTTCAGGTCTCTCCAGAGCAGAGGTCGACCAATTAATCGGAATGGCCGATTAATTAAGGGGGATTTCAAGTTTTCATAACAATCGGTAATCGTCATTTTTGGACACCAATCATGGCCGATTACATTGCACTCCACGAGGAGACTGCGTGGCAGGCTGACTACCTGTTATGCGAGTGCAGCAAGGAGCCAAGGTAAGTTGCTAGCTAGCATTAAACGTATCTTATAAAAAACAATCAATCTTAACATAATCACAGGTTAACTACACATGGTTGATGATATTACTAGTTGGTCATGCGTTGCATATAATCGATGCTGTGCCCGTTAATTTATCATCGAATCACAGCCTACTTTGCCAAACGGGTGATGATTTAACAAGCTAATTTGCGGAAAAAGTACTGTCGTTGCACCAATGTGTACCTAACCATAAACATCAATGCCTTTATTAAAATCAATACATAAGAATATATTTTTAAACCTGCATATTTAGTTAATATTGCCTGCTAACATTCATTTCTTTTAACTAGGGAAATTGTCACTTCTCTTGCGTTCTGTGCAAGCAGAGTCAGGGTATATGCAGCAGTTTGGGCCGCCTGGCTCGTTGCGAACTGTGTGATGACCATATCTTCCTAACAAATACCGTTATTAATTTGCCAGAATTGTACATAATTATGACATAACATTGAAGGTTTTGCAATGTAACAGCAATATTTAGACTTAGGGATGCCACCCGTTAGATAAAATACAGAACAGTTCCGTATTTCACTGAAAGAATAAACATTTGTTTTCAAGATTTACAGATTTGACCAAATTAATGACCTAAGGCTCGTATTTCTGTGTGTTATTATATTATAATTAAGTCTATGATTTGATAGAGCAGTCTGACCAAGCGGTGGTAGGTAGCAGCAGGCTCGTAAGCGTTCATTCAAACAGCACTTTCCTGCATTTGCCAGCAGCTCTTCGCTGTGCTTCAAGCATTGCGCTGTTTATGACTTCAAGCCTATCAACTCCCGAGATTACGCTGGCAATACTAAAGTGCCTATAAGAACATCCAATAGTCAAAGGTATATGAAATACAAAAAGGGTAGAGAGAGAAATAGTCCTATAATTCCTATAATAACTATAACAGAAAACTTCTTACCTGGAAATATTGAAGACTCATGTTAAAAGGAACCACCAGCTTTCATATGTTCTCATGTTCTGAGCAAGGAACTAAAACATGAGCTTTTTTACATGGCAAATATTGCACTTTTACTGTCTTCTCCAACACTTTGTTTTTGCATTATTTAAATTGAACATGTTTCATTATTTATTTGAGACTAAATTGTTTTTATTGATGTATTATATTAAGTTAAAATAAAAGTGTTCCTTCAGTATTGTTGTAATTGTCATTATTACAAATATATATGTTTTTTTTTTAAATCGGCCGATTAATCGGTATCGGCTTTTTTTGGTCCTCCAATAAATAATTGGTATCGGTATCAGCATTGAAAAATCATAATTGGTCGACCTCTACTCCAGAGATGTTAGTTCAGGTTGAAGTCCGGGCTCTGGCTGGAGCACTCAAGGACATTCAGAGACTTGTCCCAAGCCACTCCTGTGTTGTCTTGGCTATGTGATTAGGGTCATTCTCCTCCAGTTGGAAGGTGAACCTTCGCACCAGTCCGAGGTCCTGAGCGCTCTGGAGCAGGTTTTCATCAAGGATCACTCTGTGCTTTGCTCCGTTCATCTTTCCCTCAATCCTGACCAGTCTCACAGTCCTTGCCACTGAAAAACATCCCCACAGCATGATGCTGTCACCACTATGCTTCACCATAGGGATGGTATTGGCCAGGTGATGAGCGGTGCCAGGTTTCCTCCAGATATGACGCTTGGTATTCAGGCCAAAAAATTCAACCTTGTTTTCATCAGACCAGAGAATCTTGTTTCACGTGGTCTGAGATTCCTTTCGGTGCTACTTGGCAAACTCCAAGCGGGCTGTCATGTGCCTTTTACTGAGGAGTGGCTTCTTTCTGGCCACTCTACCATAAAGGCCTGATTGTGGAGTGCTGCAGAGATGGTTGTCCTTCTGGAAGGTTCTCCCATCTCCACAGAGGAACTCTGGAACGCTGTCAGAGTGACCATCAGGTTCTTGGTCACCTCCCTGACAAAAGCCTTTCTCCCCCGATTGGCCCGGGCGGATTACTCTAGGAAGAGTCTTGGTGGTTCCATACTTCTTCCACTTAATATCATGGAGGCCACTGTGTTCTTGGGGACCTTCAATGCTGCAGACATTTTTGGTAACCTTCCCCAGATCTGTGCCTTGACACAATTCTGTCTCGGAGCTCTACGGACAATTCCTTCGACCTCATGGCTTGGTTTTTGCTCTGACATGCACTGTCATCTGCGGGACCTGATATAGACAGGTGTGTGCCTTTCCAAATCATGTCCAATCAATTGAATTTACCACAGGTGGACTCCAATCAAGTTGTAGAAAAATCTCAAGGATGATCAATGGAAACAGGATCCACCTGAGCTCAATTTCGAGTCTCATAGCAAAGGGTCTGAATACTCATGTAAATAAGGTATTTCTGTTTGGTTGTTTTGATCAATTTACATACATTTCTAAAAACCTGTTTTCGCTTTGCCATTATGGGGTATTATGTGTTGATTGATGAGGGAAACATTTTATTTAAACCAATTTAGAATAAAGCTGTAATGTAACACAATGTTGAAAAAGTGAAGGGGTCTGAATACACTGTATGGAATGCACTGTATTGTATTTAAAAAATACTTTTCATCAAAGACATGAACAGCAGGATATAAATATGGACTTGGAACTAAAGGCCAATCTCCACTTGAAACTAGATTTGATTCCTTACAATTATGAGACTAGTATTCTCACTGGGGATTGGTTAATACGGCAGATACTTATAAATCTCTCATTAGTGATTTTAATAAATCAATAATAACAAGTATTACAGTATGCCGTTATAACCTAAACCTAATCCAGTAAGTGGCTAAAGTTGCACACTAACCCTTATACTGTAGAACAAATGAATTGTCTAAACACAGATTGACAGACATGTTTTACAGTGTAGCCAAACCCTGAGGACCCTGGGTAATGTGGTGACATGACTCAGTGACTGATGATGTCATGTGACCGTTGCTCACCACCCTCAGTCAGACCTGGGGTAGACCTGGGACAGTAGAACATCCATGTGTCACTGAACACATGCACACGCAAAATGAGTGTGTCACTAATTCACACGCCACACTAGGGACATGAGTGTGTCACTAACAGGATGAGCTGGAGTGTGTGTGTGTTACTGAGGGCTGAGCCACAAGATACATGTGACCTTCAATGATTATAAATCCGATCACATAGCACTCTTGTTTTCCTCCTCCTCTCCCACTCTTTTCCTCTTAACCCTTTCCGCACTACCTCTTTCTCTAGATCACCTCCTCTCCTCCCACTCTTTTCCTCTTAACCCTTTCCGCACTACCTCTTTCTCTAGATCACCTCCTCTCCTCCCACTCTTTTCCTCTTAACCCTTTCCGCACTACCTCTTTCTCTAGATCACCTCCTCTCCTCCCACTCTTTTCCTCTTAACCCTTTCCGCACTACCTCTTTCTCTAGATCACCTCCTCTCCTCCCACTCTTTTCCTCTTAACCCTTTCCGCACTACCTCTTTCTCTAGATCACCTCCTCTCCTCCCACTCTTTCCCTCTTAGCCCTTTCCGCACTACCTCTTTCTCTAGATCACCTCCTCTCCTCCCACTCTTTTCCTCTTAACCCTTTCCGCACTACCTCTTTCTCTAGATCACCTCCTCTCCTCCCACTCTTTTCCTCTTAACCCTTTCCGCACTACCTCTTTCTCTAGATCACCTCCTCTCCTCCCACTCTTTTCCTCTTAGCCCTTTCCGCACTACCTCTTTCTCTAGATCACCTCCTCTCCTCCCACTCTTTTCCTCTTAACCCTTTCCACACTACCTCTTTCTCTAGATCACCTCCTCTTGTTTTCCTCCTCCCCTCCCACTCTTTTCCTCTTAACCCTTTCCGCACTACCTCTTTCTCTAGATCACCTCCTCTCCTCCTCTCTTACCCTCTCTCTTATTCCCTCCCCTTCCTTGCCTCACACCCTGCTTCTCTTATCTCAATTAAATTTCATTCAAAGCGCTTTATTGGTAGTGGAAACATATATTTACATTGCTAAAGCAAATTAAATAGATTTTTTATAAGTGAAATAAATGATAAAAAACGAACAGTAAACATTACATTAACAAACGTTTCAAAGGAATAGACATTTCAAATGTTATGTACAGTGTTGTAACGATGCACAAATAGTTAAAGAACAAAAGGGAAAATAAATCAACATAAATATGGGTTGTAGTTTATTATAGTTGTTCTTCACTGGTTGCCCTTTTCTTGTGGCAACAGGTCACAAATCTTACTGCTGTGATGGCACACTGTGGTATTTCACCCAGTAGATATGGGAGTTTTTTTTAATCCAAATTTGATTTGTTTTCAAATTCTTTGTGGTTCTGTGTAATCTGAGGGAAATATGTGTCTCTAATATAGTCATACATTTGGCAGGAGGTTAGGAAGTGCAGCTCAGTTTCCACCTCATTGTGTGGGCAGTGTGCACATAGTCTGTCTTCTCTTGAGAGTCAGGTCTGCCTACGGCCACCTCAGTCAATAGCAAGGCTATGCTCACTGAATCTTTACATAGTCAAAACCTTCCTTCATTTTGGGTCAGGTATTCTGCCACTTTGTACTCTTTATTTAGGGTGAAATAGCATTCTAGTTTGCTCTGTTTTTTGGTTAATTCTTTCCAATGTGTCTAGTCTCTCTCTCTCCTCCTTCTCTCATAAAGCTTCATTTAACCCTACCTACTGTGAGCCATAAACACAAAGCTGATGGCTCCCCTCTAACCAGGCACATTTATGCTGCAGTAGTTTATGTGTCGGGGGGCTAGGGTCAGTTTGTTATATCTGGAGTACTTCTCCTGTCCTATTCGGTGTCCTGTGTGAATCTAAGTGTGCGTTCTCTAATTCTCTCCTTCTCTCTTTCTTTCTCTCTCTCGGAGGACCTGAGCCCTAGGACCATGCCCCAGGATTACCTGACATGATGACTCCTTGCTGTCCCCAGTCCACCTAGCCGTGCTGCTGCTCCAGTTTCAACTGTTCTGCCTTCTTATTATTCGAACATGCTGGTCATTTATGAACATTTGAACATCTTGGCCATGTTCTGTTATAATCTCCACCCGGCACAGCCAGAAGAGGACTGGCCACCCCACATATGCTCTCTCTAATTCTCTCTTTTTTTCTCTCTCTCGGAGGACCTGAGCCCTAGGACCATGCCCCAGGACTACCTGACATGATGACTCCTTGCTGTCCCCAGTCCATCTGACCGTGCTGCTGCTCCAGTTTCAACTGTTCTGCCTTATTATTATACGACCATGCTGGTCATTTATGAACATTTGAACATCTTGGCCATGTTCTGTTATAATCTCCACCCGGCACAGCCAGAAGAGGACTGGCCACCCCACATAGCCTGGTTCCTCTCTAGGTTTCTTCCTAGGTTTTGGCCTTTCTAGGGAGTTTTTCCTAGACACCGTGCTTCTACACCTGCATTGCTTGCTGTTTGGGGTTTTAGACTGGGTTTCTGTACAGCACTTTGAGATATCAGCTGATGTACGAAGGGCTATATAAATACATTTGATTTGATTTGATACACACAGATGAATCTGGCTGTCTACAGGCTGCTAGCTACTCAGTGGTAACACAGACCGGTGACATTTCAACCAGTGAGAGTGTAAGCCAGAAAGGTGGTTAGGCGGAATCCCACTTTGTACTCTTTATTTAGGGTCAAATAGCATTCTAGTTTGCTCTGTTTTTTGGTTAATTCTTTCCAATGTGTCTAGTCTCTCTCTCATAAAGCTTCATTTAACCCTACCTACTGTGAGCCATAAACACAAAGCTGATGGCTCCCCTCTAACCAGGCATACACACAGATGAATCTGGCTGTCTACAGGCTGCTAGCTACTCAATGGTAACACAGACCGGTGACATTTCAACCAGTGAGAGAGTAAGCCAGAAAGGTGGTTGGGCGGAATCTCACGATGATGATGGTAAAGATGACGACTAACCCAGTACTCCCAGTCTGTAGTTGATTGTGATGACAATGACGTTTCCATAGCTAGCGAGGACACTGCCGTCCATCATGTTGCCGCTCCCTTCAGAATAAGAACCTCCATGGACATACACCATCACTGGCCGCAGACCGCCCTCATCATGGATGTCTGGAATCACACACACACACAAGCCAGATTTTCAGAGCGTTCAACAGCTCTTGCAGTATGCAAAGAAACATATGTGGGTGCATGCATAAATACAGTGGGGCAAAAAAGTATTTAGTCAGCCACCAATTGTGTAAGTTCTCCCACTTAAAAAGATGAGAGAGGCCTGTAATTTTCATCATAGGTACACTTCAACTATGACAGACAAAATGAGAAAAGAAATCCAGAAAATCACATTGTAGGATTTTATTATTAATTTATTTGCAAATTATGGTGGAAAATAAGTATTTGGTCAATAACAAAAGTTTATCTCAATACTTTGTTATGTACCCTTTGTTGGCAATGACAGAGGTCAAACGTTTTCTGTAAGTCTTCACAAGGGTTTCACACACTGTTGCTGGTATTTTTGCCCATTCCTCCATGCAGATCTCCTCTAGAGCAGTGATGTTTTGGGGCTGTTGCTGGGCAACACTGACTTTCAACTCCCTCCAAAGATTTTCTATAGGGTTGAGATCTGGAGACTGGTTAGGCCACTCCAGGACCTTGAAATGCTTCTTACGAAGCGACTCCTTCGTTGCCCGGGCGGTGGGTTTGGGATCATTGTCATGCTGAAAGACCCAGCCACGTTTCATATTCAATGCCCTTGCTGATGGAAGGAGGTTTTCACTCAAAACTCACGATACATGGCCCCATTCATTCTTTCCTTTACACGGATCAGTCGTCTTGGTCCCTTTGCAGAAAAACAGCCCCAAAGCATGATGTTTCCACCCTCATGCTTCACAGTAGGTATGGTGTTCTTTGGATGCAACTAAGCATTCTTTGTCCTCCAAACACGACGAGTTGAGTTTTTACCAAAAAGTTATATTTTGGTTTCATCTGACCATGTGACATTCTACCAATCTTCTTCTGGATCATCCAAATGCTCTCTAGCAAACTTCAGACGGGCATGGACATGTACTAGCTTAAGCAGGGGGACACGTCTGGCACTGCAGGATTTGAGTCCCTGGCGGCGTAGTGTGTTACTGATGGTAGGCTTTGTTACTTTGGTCCCAGCTCTCTGCAGGTCATTCACTAGGTCCCCCCGTGTGGTTCTGGGATTTTTGCTCACCGTTCTTGTGATCATTTTGACCCCACGGGGTGAGATCTTGCTTGGAGCCCCAGATCGAGGGAGATTATCAGTGGTCTTGTATGTCTTCCATTTCCTAATAATTGCTCCCACAGTTGATTTCTTCAAACCAAGCTGCTTACCTATTGCAGATTCAGTCTTCCCAGCCTAGTGCAGGTCTACAATTTTGTTTCTGGTGTCATTTGACAGCTCTTTGGTCTTGGCCATAGTGGAGTTTGGAGTGTGACTGTTTGAGGTTGTGGACAGGTGTCTTTTATAGTGATAACAAGTTCAAACAGGTGCCATTAATACAGGTAACGAGTGGAGGACAGAGGAGCCTCTTAAAGAAGAAGTTACAGGTCTGTGAGAGCCAGAAATCTTGCTGGTTTGTAGGTGTCCAAATACTTATTTTCCACCATAATTTGCAAATAAATTCATAAAAAATCCTACAATGTGATTTTCTGGATTTTATTTCCTAATTTTGCCTGTCATAGTTGAAGTGTACCTATGATGAAAATTACAGGCTCTCTCATATTTTTAAGTGGGAGAACTTGCACAATTGGTGGCTGACTAAATACTTTTTTGCCCCACTGTATGTAGAGATGGATGCATCCACCCGCCAACCCCTCTTTACGCTACTTCTACTGTCTGTTCATCATATATGCATAGTCACTTTAACCATATCTACGTGTACATACTACCTCAATCAGCCTGACTAACCGGTGTCTGTATGTAGCCTCGCTACTGTATGTAGCCTCGCTACTGTATGTAGCCTCGCTACTGTATGTAGCCTCGCTACTGTATGTAGCCTCGCTACTGTGTGTAGCCTCGCTACTGTTTTTCACTGTCTTTTTACTGTTTTTATTTCTTTACCTACCTATTGTTCACCAAATACATTTTTTTGCACTATTGGTTAGAGCCTGTAAGTAAGCATTTAACTGTAAGGTTAAATGTTGTATTCGGCGCACGTGACAAATAAACTTTGATTTGATTGTGTGTGTACTGTATATACTACATACCTTCCTCAGTAGGGACGTATATATTGAGGTAGAGGCAGTCTTCACTCTGCTGTGCCAGGTATGTGCTGGCTATGTCCAGATTGGCAGAGTACCAGAGAGGTAACATCTCTGTCAGCAGGCTGTGTTCCTCTACAGGCTGGGGACAGACGGGGGAGAACTGGGTGGCGTTCCTCACCCCTGGCCAGGACAGTGGGGGCTCGGGGGGCTGGAAGCGTCTCTCCCCGGTGGGGGGGCGGGCGTAGGGGACCCCCAGGTACTGGACCACAGGGCCCAGCAGGTCAGAAGGCAGGGGGGTCAACTGACCCCTCAGTCTGCCCTGGGACGTGGTGATGACTGACTGGCTAGCAGCAGGGGGGAGGGACAGGGCAAGGGAGAGGAGAGGGGGGAGGATGCCCCTCAGTCTGGACAGGGACAGGAACATGGAGAGGACACACAGTAGATAGGAGGGCAGAGAGGGGATAGGGGTGGGGGGAGACGGGGGAGACATGTGGGAGTGTCGGCGTTCGGTTTAGATCAGGACTCCGTCTGAGAGTTTAACACACACTCACACAGCCCTGCTCAGTTTTTTGTATGTGTTTGTCTCAGAATATGTCTCTCTCCTCCCTGGGTCAGCCAGTCACCTCCCGGTTCTCTTCGTACAGTCACACTGTTCTGCCTGGAGGGAGGAAGAGAGACAGAGACAGACAGAGATAAAAAGCAGAGACAGAGCTTGAATTATATATACATACTGCATGTACAATGGTTCTCCTCCAAGCATGCGGGCTGAACTGGGAAAATTCCCTCTTCCACTGCCAGTTGAAAAAAAGCATGCAAGTTTTGACACAGCCTAGTCTGAAAGAGTACGAGTACAATACCACAAATAAAGGCGGACTTTGTATAGACATGAAGACCCCATTAAAACAACATGACTGGCCAGAGAGAACAGGCTGCAACCTCTCAGGGTGCAGAGTTGTAGAAACTGAGAGACATTTTCTCCTCTCATGCTCCAACTAAAGAGAAACTGAGAGCAATATTGGTATAATTTTACATAGCAGCCAGTGGCGACCTGTCATTTTGAGCCCCACTTTTTTTTTGTTGCCTGTTTTGCATGTTATTTTGGCAAACAATGTAAAAAAAAAATGTATTGAGTTAATAAAGCCATGTACAAACATGCAAGTGCTTCAGCCTAGCTCAGTGCTTTCTGTGGTGTAGGGGCAGCTAGCGGAAAATACAGAGCATAGGGGTTGGTCATCTTCCCTAGTTGTGCCCTGATTGGCTCAGTGTTCTGTCACTCATGGGGACACTACATCACCTCAAAATCTACAGGGAGAGCTAGAAATTTCAAGCCCTGACGGGTGCTGTCATAGACTTACATTTGAAGTGCACATCCAAGAATCCTCAAGGTCATTGGCCACAGATAAAATGACGTCAAATCACATTATATCTACCGTAGCTTTGATTGAACTGTTCATGTCAACATAATACTTTCAAAATCTTAGCTGCCAAGCTAGACAAGCAGTCATCATCATGACAAAATTTGCCCACAAGAAGGACTGCTGCACCACATTCCTGTTCAAGTGAGCACAGCACAACAGTGATTCCAAAAATGTATTAAATAATAAATAATGTAATTTGCTAGGGAGATATGTATACTGTAGCTAAGAAAGCAATACTACGTGTATGTTGTGTAGTAACCTGTTAGTAGCCCATGTGCCTCACCCTAATTATTTGGCACCTATCCCCCTCAGAACTTAGCCTACTGTTCTGACTTAGTGGTGCACATGTAGCCTATAGCCTGTTTCATTGAATATTGAAATATCTTTCATTGTCTGCTCATATGCCCCCTTTATTTATTCTAGGTTCTGACTTGATGTACAGGGAGAATACGTTAAGAACGGCCCATGATCTGAATTCTGTCGCTATACATTTCAAAAGTGCTGAACAAATAGTTGTATTGACTACGTCCATCTTAGCTCATTCATTAAATGTCTTAATCAAAATTACGATTACCTCTCATCCGCTCATCGTTCCTTTATGCCATAGTTTGTACATCTCAATTGTCAGAAGAAATCACATTTGTTTAAGCAAGTCAACCATAACAGCTATGTTTTTTAAAAAGGCAGTAAATGAGGCTGAATGAACTGTTTCGCTGCCAGACAAGGCTCAGCTGATAGCCAGGTGTAGTGGTGGTAAGGATTCACTCCATGGTGCTGAAAAGAAAGCTCTGCTGTTGGGACAGCTTTATGTAGGCCCTAACAGTTTGTGGGCCCCGTTTGTCACCGTTATAGTGCAATTAATGTATTGTTTAGTGTTGTGTTGTGTAGTGGCTTTGCTGGCATGCATCTAAAAAAAAAAATGTGTGGAGTTAGCCCCACCAAGACTTACATGCTTAAATCACCACTGACTACAGCACAGGATAAAATGGTAATAGCATTGCAATATCATGGTAACAAGTTATAGTTACTCACCATTAGGGCATTATTTTGCCCAGTTACCACTTAACTTCAGTGTAATAATCTATACTATTATTTCAGTGGAATAATCATTTGTGCCTTCATTCAAAATCGACATGGCAACAGTCTTGGCGCTGGCAGCACAGTATGTGCTAGTTATTGCAATTGTCATTCATTGAATTTCCTTAGTGTAATTTTTGTAAAATATCAGTCTTTGGTTTCTAAATCTCAGAAACCCCCTGCCCTTTTGGGGAAATTAGTATGAATGTTTAAAACGTCCGCACAAGTTGTTGTTGTTGCTATAGCATTGATCTTGTATTGGTCGTTCCCATTCGTGCCAATAAAGGTAATTTGAATTGAATCGATTTTAGAGAAAGAGATGGAGAGAGCGCGTGCGAGAGAGAGAAATTAATATGTAACATTTAAATGTTATCTCTTGGCTGTGACTGGTACTGCAGCTGCATCATCGGTTATCCTATATCTGGACCTGTATCAGCGGCATATGGCTGGATATTTTAATCAGAGCCCATTCCTCTCCATTCGCTGCAGTGACACCCCCCAGGTGCTACAGGGGCCATGACACGGGTTGTGTTGCTTAAATCATGACGTTTAGACTCAGGACATGTCTAAAGACAATCAACCTGTTATCCATCTGAAATCCAGCTATTTATCTATTATATACAGCCAATAGTGAAATACATTCTATAGCGGGGTTTTAGTCACTAAAATGTGACTGTGAAGCGCAACATCTGATGAATAGTAATGAGCGTACTGTAGCATACAGGACCCCCCCCCCCCCCCCCCCCCCCCCCCCCCACACACACACACACAGTAGAACATGGTGATAAATGAGACTCACCGACACACGTCATTGCTCCATTGGTCTGTTCACGCAGCTGCTGCAGTAAAAATGTCAGCTGACAGAGCGTTTCATCCCTCACTGCGAAGAAAACTGAAAAGAAGATGGGGAGAGAGGACAGGAGAGCGGTGAGAGAAATCCTGGGACCGTGTGTCGATGACTGCAGAGCCTCGTGCACCAGCGACGTGCCTGGGGTAAATTCCACCGTTGCCGTGAGCTCCCGGGAATAGCCTAAGTATTTGTGGTCTGAACCCCGCAACAACTGAATACCGTACAGGACGTGATTATCGTTAACAGAAGAAAAAACTACGACGTTCACATCTTTCTCGCTCTCTTTCTCTCTCTCTCTCTCTCTCTCTCCAGATGCTATTGGACAGTGTTGAATGGAGCCTGCAGCCAATAGATTCATGCACCCTCATCAGCTGGGACAGACACACACATACACACACACACCACAGGACAGGCTATCAGTAATCACAACAACACAGCCCATCTTAACTTCTGAATCCACGTTGGGAGAACTGTGTCTCAGACAAGATGGAACATAAATGGAATGGGATATCTTCAAAACACTAGGCTTTGCCAAAACTACACATTGTATCATTGCAGCACCAACAGTAAAATACATACAATCACACACACACAACTTTGTGACAAACAACCTTCAATGAAACTAAGTCACAAGATGACATCACATTAGTGTGTTTTTCTGTCTCTAATAACTACCCTATGTCTGTATTCTTTCCTGGGGCCATTCCGGTGGACAGTGTGTGTGTATGAGTGAGAGAGACATGACATGACTCACCCAGTCACCTCAATCCCTAACCCTTAATGTCAGCTCAGTGATTCATGTCCCCTCCCATGACGCTACCCTAACTCTAACCCTAACCCACGATGCCACACAACAAAGCTGATTCTCCCTACATAGACGATCTGGTTCTATAAACCATTATTAAATTATACACTGCACAAATCTGACTTTGCGGCCCCCAAGAGCTAGAACGGTAGGCCTCAGTATGGATGGGATCCTGAAGACGTAGAGGTGTAAATGGTAACAGCTATACTAGAAATACTGTTGTGTGTGTGTGTGTGTTGTTCTTTCAGTGTGTTTGGGAACATTCACCATGTCAGACACATTTAGTTTCCTCCACACGTTCTCTCCATCCTCTCAGATCCCTGTGTTCCCGCCATCCTCTCTTCACCTTCTCAGCAAACAGAAAAACATTCACCAGAAACAGGGTATGCAAACATAAGCCCAAAACAGTACAGTGCATGAGGGTACTTTTATAAACACACAAATCCCTAAAAGGGGTGCCTAGGAGGACAGAGTGCAGTCCTTGTCATTCAGTAGCCTGATATGTCTTCCAATATCAAGCCTGCCTCAGGTGTCTGCTATGAGGCAATGTGAGGACTGGCTCCCTGATGTGGACGTTTAGGAACGCTCATCTCATCTGCAGGTGTCACACACACACACACACACACACACACACACACACACACACACACACACACACACAGGCTGTATCACAACCGGCCGTGATTGGGAGTCCCATAGCACGGCGTACATTTGGCCCAGAGTTGTCCGGGTTAGGGCTTGGCCGGGGTAGGGAGTAATTGTAAATAAGAATTTGTTCTTAACCAACTTGCCTAGTTAAATAAAGGTTCAATAAAAAATGTAAAAAACACCTCTTCCCCCTCAGGAGGCTGAACAGATTTGGCATGGGTCCTCAGATCCTTCAAAAGTTATACAGCTGCAGCACTGAGAGCATTTTGACTGACTGCATCACCGCTTGGTACGGCAACCGCTTGGCATCCGACCGCAAGGCGCTACAGAGAGTAGTGAGTACGGCCCAGTACATCACTGGGGCCAAGCTTCCTGCTGTCCAGGACCTCCATACCAGGCAGTGTCAGAGGAAGGCCCAAAACATTTTCTGAAATTCCAGCCACCAAAGTCCTAGACTGTTCTCTCTGATACGGCACAGCAAAGCAGTATCGATGCTCCAAGTCTGGAACCAACGGGACCTTAAACAACTTCTACCCCCAAGCCATAAATCTACTTAATAGTTACCCAAATAGCTACCCAGACTATCTGCATTGACCCTTTTTGCACTAACTCTTGACTCCTCACATATGCTGCTGCTACGGTTTATTATCTATCCTGTTGCCTAGTCACTTTATCCCTACCTACAGTTGAAGTCGGAAGTTTACATATACTTAGGTTGGAGTCATTAAAACTCGTTTTTCAACCATTCCACAAATTTCTTGTTAACAAACTATAGTTTTGGCAAGTCGGTTAGGACATCTACTTTGTGCATGACACAAGTAAGTTTTCCAACAACTGTTTACAGACAGATTATTTCACTTATAATTCACTGTATTACAATTCCAGTGGGTCAGAAGTTTACATACACTAAGTTGACCGTGTCTTTAAGCAGCTTGGAAAATTCCAGAAAATTATGTCATGGCTTTAGACATCCACAGGTACATCAATTGGAGATGTACCTGTGGATGTATTTCAAGGCCTACCTTTAAACTCAGTGCCTCTTTGCTTGACATCATGGGAAAATCAAAAGAAATCAGCCAAGACCTCTGAAAAAAATTGTAGACCACAAGTCTGGTTCATCCTTGGGAGCAATTTCCAAACGCCTGAAGGTACCACGTTCATCTGTACAAACAATAGTACGCAAGTATAAACACCCTGGGACCACGCAGCCGTCATACCGCTCAGGAAGGAGACGCATTCTGTCTCCTAGAGATGAACGTACTTTGGTAAGAAAAGTGCAAATCAATCCCAGAATAGCAGCAAAGGACATGGTGAAGATGCGGGAGGAAACAAGTACAAAAGTATCTACAGTATATCACAAAAGTGAGTACACCCCTCACATTTTTGTAAATATTAGAGTATATCTTTTCATGTGACAACACTGAAAAAAATGACACTTTGCTACAATGTAAAGTAGTGAGTGTGCAGCTTGTATAGCACTGTAAATCTGCTGTCCCCTCAAAATAACTCAACACACAGCCATTAATGTCTAAACCGCTGGCAACAAAAGAGAGTACACCCCTAAGTGAAAATGTCCAAATTGGGCCCAAATAGCCATTTTCCCTCCCCAGTGTCATTCATGTGACTCGTTAGTGTTACAAGGTCTCAGGTGTGAATGGGGAGCAGGTGTGTTAAATTTGGTGTCATCGCTCTCACACTCCCTCATACTGACTGGTCACTGGAAGTTCAACATGGCACCTCATGGCAAAGCACTCTCTGAGGATCTGAAAAAAATAATTGTTGCTCTACATAAAGATGGCCTGGGCTATAAGAAGATTGCCAAGACCTTGAAACTGAGCTGCAGCACGGTGGCCAATACCACACAGCGATTTAACTGGACAGGTTCCACTCAGAACAGGCCTCGCCATGGTCGACCAAAGAAGTTGAGTGCACATGCTCAGCGTCTTATCCAGAGGTTGTCTTTGGGAAATAGACGTATGAGTGCTGCCAGCATTACTGCAGAGGTTGAAGGGGGGGGGGGGGGGGGGGGGGGGGGGTCAGCCTGTCAGTGCTCAGACCATACGTCGTATACTGCATCAAATTGGTCTGCATGGCTGTTCTTCTAAAGATGATGCACAAGAAAGCCCGCAAACAGTTTGCTGAAGACAAGCAGACTAAGGACATGGATTACGAACCATGTCCTGTGGTCTGATGAGACCAAGATAAACTTATTTGGTTCAGATGGTGTCAAGCGTGTGGTGTGGCAACCAGGTGGGAGTACAAAGACAAGTGTGTCTTGCCTACAGTCAAGCATGGTGGTGGGAGGGAACCATGAATGCCAACGTACTGTGACATACTGAAGCAGAGCATGACCCCCTCCCTTCAGAGACTGGGCCGCAGAGCAGTATTCCAACATGATAACAACCCCAAATACACCTCCAAGACGACCACTGCCTTGCTAAAGAAGCTGAGGGTAAAGGTGATGGACTGGCCAAGCATGTCTCCAGACCTAAACCCTATTGAGCATCTGTGGGGTATCCTCAAATGGAAGGTGGAGGAGTGCAAGGTCTCTAACATCTACCAGCTCCGTGATGTCGTCATGGATGAGTGGAAGAGGACTCCAGGGTCAACCTGTGAAGCTCTGGTGAACTCCATGCCCAAGAGGGTTAAGGCAGTGCTGGAAAATTATGGTGGCCACACAAAATATTGACACTTTGGGCCCAATTTGGACATTTTCACTTAGGGGTGTACTCACTTTTGTTGCCAGCGGTTTAGACATTAATGGCTGTGTGTTGAGTTATTTTGAGGGGACAGCAAATTTACACTGTTATACAAGCTGTACACTCACTACTTTACATTGTAGCAAAGTGTCATTTCTTCAGTGTTGTCACATGAAAAGATATACTCAAATATTTACAAAAATGTGAGGGGTGTACTCACTTTTGTGATATACTGTATATCCACAGTAAAACGAGTCCAATATCGACATAACCTGAAAGGCCACTCAGCAAGGAAGAAGCCACTACTCAAAAACCGCCATAAAAAGCCAGACTACAGTTTGCAACTGCACATGGGGACAAAGATCGGACTTTTTGGAAAAATGTCCTCTGGTCTGATGAAAAAAAAAATTGAACTGAATGGCCATAATGACCATTGATATGTTTGGAGGAAAAAAGGGGAGGCTTGTAAGCCGAAGAACACCATCCCAACCGTAAAGCACAGGGGTGGCAGCATCATGTTGTGGGGGTGCTTTGCTGCAGGAGGGACTGGTGCACTTAACAAAATAGATGTAATCATGAGGAAGGAGGATTATGTGGATATATTGAAGCAACATCTCAAGACATCAGTCAGGAAGTTAAAGCTTGGTCGCAAATGGGTCTTCCAAATGGACAATGACCCCAAGCATACTTCCAAAGTTGTGGCAAAATGGCTTGAGGACAACAAAGTCCAGGTATTGGAGTGGCAATCCCAAAGCCCTGACCTCAATCCTATAGAAAATTTGTGGGCAGAACTGAAAAAGCATTTGCGAGCAAAGCCTACAAAGCTGACTCAGTTACACCAGCTCTGTCAGGAAGGGGCCAAAGTTCCCACAACTTATTGTGGGAAGCTTGTGGAAGGCCACCCGAAACATTTTACCCAAGTTAAGCAATTTAAAGGCAATGCTACCAAATAATAATTGAGTGTACGTAAAATTCTGACCCACTGGAAATGTGATGAAAGTAATAAAAGCTTAAATAAATCATTCTCTCTACTATTATTCTGACATTTCTCATTCTTAAAATAAAGTGGTGATCCTAACTGACCTAATACAGGGAAGTTTAACCAGGATTAAATGTCAGGAATTGTGAAAACTGAGTTTCAATGTACTTGGCTAAGGTGTATGTAAACTTCCGACTTCAACTGTATAAGTAAAGTACCAGTCAAAAGTTTGGACACACCTACTCATTGAAGGGTTTTTCTTTATTTTGACTATTTTCTACATTGTTGAATAAATATATGAAATAACACATGGAATCATGTGGTAACCAAAAATGTGTTAAACAAATCAAAATATATTTTCGATTTTCGATTCTTCAAAGTAGCCACCCTTTGCCTTGATGATAGCTTTCACCTTCTTGGCGTTCTCTCAACATGATTCCTGAGGTAGTCACCTGGAATGCATTTCAATTAACAGGTGTAAGTTGCTAAAAGTTCATTTGTGCATTTTCTTTCCTTCTTAATGCGTTTGAGCCAATCAGTTGTGTTGTGACAAGGTAGATGTGGTATACAGAAGATAGCCCTATTTAGTAAAAGACCAAGTCCATATTATGGCAAGTACAGCTCAAATATGCAAAGAGAAACGACAGTCTGTCATTACTTTAAGACATAAAGGACAGTCAATCTGGAAAATTTCAAAAACTTTGAAAGTTTCTTCAAGTGCAGTCGCAAAAACCATCAAGCGCTATGATGAAACTGGCTCTCATGAGGACCGCCAGAAGAAAGGAAGACCCAGAGTTACTACCTCTGCTGTAGAGGATAAGTTCATTAGAGTTACCAGCCTCAGAAATTGCATCCCAAATAAATGCTTCACAGTGTTCAAGTAACAGACACATCTCAACATCAACTGTTCAGAGGAGACTGCGTGAATCAGGCCTTCATGGTCGAACTGCTGCAAAGAAATCACTACTAAATGACACCAATAAGAAGAAGAGACTTGCTTGGTCCAAGAAATACGAGCAATGTATATTAGATCGGGGGAAATCTGCCCTTTTGTCTGTTGAGTTCAAATTTTAGATTTTTGGATCCAACTCCCTTGTCTGTCAAACGCAGAGTAGGTGAACGGATGATCTCCGCATATGTGATTCCCACCGTGAACCATGGCGGAGGTGGTATGATGATGCTTTGCTCGTGACACTGTCAGTGATTCATTTAGAATTCAAAGCATACTTAACCAGCATGGCTACCACAGCATTCTGCAGCGATACGGCATCCCATCTGGTTTGCGCTTAGTGGGACTATCTTTGTTTTTCAACAGGATAATGACCCAACACACCACCAGGCTGTGTAAGGGCTATTTGACCAAGAAGGAGAGTGATGGAGTGCTGCATCAGATGACCTGGCCTCCACAATCACCCGAAGTCAATCCAATTGAGATTTGGGATGAGTTTGACAGCAGAGTGAAGGAAAAGCAGCCAACAATTGCTCAGCATATGTGGGAACTCCTTCAGGACTGTTGGAAAAACATTCCAGGAGAAGCTGGTTGAGAGAATGCCAAGAGTGTGCAAAGCTGTCATCAAGGCAAAGGGTGGCTACTTTGAAGATTCAAAAATATATTTAGATTTGTTTAACACTTTTTTGGTTACTACATGATTCCATATGTATTATTTCATAGTTTTGAAGTCTTAACTATTATTTTACAATGTAGAAAATAGTACAAGTAAAGAAAAACCCTTGGATGAGTAGGTGTGTCTAAACATTTGACTGGTACTGTACACATCTACCTCAATTACCTCACACCTTTGCATATCAACTCGGTACTGGTGCATTGTGTATATAGCCAAGGTGTTGTTAACAATTGTGTATTTCTTCCTTGTGTTATTATTGTACTCTCTGCATTGTAGGCAAGAGCCGGAAGTAAGCACTTCATTGTTCATCTACACCTGTTGTTTTCGAAGCATGTGACAAATAACATTTTACTTGATGACACGAGTGGAGCGATGCTGCACTCTGCTGGATCATAAACGTAGAGGCAGTTGATATGTGTTACATGAAAATTCAAATCTATGAAACTTTTTAACCAACATTTCAACAGACTCAACAATGTATGCAACAGAATAAACTCAAAACTTGATTCAGTAAAAAATAAATACACTTGTGACTTGATTAATAAGGACATTCAATTTCTGATGCAAAATATTTTGCTATGTATTTTTTACCATTCCACTAATTCCGCTCCAATCTTTACCTCGAGCCCGTCCTCCCAGATTAAGGTGCCACCAGCCTCCTGTGATCTTCACTGACAAGTCACATGCTCATGATATCCAATCAACCCTCTCACCAATACCAGGCTGGGAGTCAAGACCTACACACACAATCATCAGACCACACAATATTAACACACAATCATCAGACCCCTCACAGGCACACACACAATATTAACACACGCAATCATCAGACCCCTCACAGGCACACACACAATATTAACACACGCAATCATCAGACCCCTCACAGGCACACACACAATATTAACACACACAATCATCAGACCCCTCACAGGCACACACACAATATTGACACACGCAATCATCAGACCCCTCACAGGCACACACACAATATTAACACACGCAATCATCAGACCCCTCACAGGCACACACACAATATTAACACACGCAAGCAGTGGCCCCATTTAGACACCATGGCAGGCTGGTACTGAACACACACAGACAGAGATGGGATCCCATCATTCTGTAGATTGACATACTGAAGGCTAATGTGTGAAAGATATCAAAGTCGTTGTGTTATCTTGATGTTCTCGTTGTTGACTCCGGCGTGGGCAATGGACTGGAAGCATCCATCTATATTGCTGACCTCAGCGGTCAGATCTCTGACCACCTTCAGAACCTCAACACGCCTGTCCACTGTCCGGTACCACCAGGTCCACCTAACACACACACAATAAGCACAATTACACACATACACAATAATCAACACACACGATAACCACGACACACACTACATAGCAGCATATGATCCTCACTTGATTCAAGAGGTAGTGGTCCAGCCTTTCCTCAGAAAAGTCTGTCATTTTCACTAACTCTTGAGAACAGTTCAGCTCTGATCTCTCCACCAGAATTGGGGCTGACGAATGAGTGTGTGACCCGTTTTCCTGGCACTATGGTCCGGCTGTCGAAAGTGTTCCACCATCATTGTTGTTTTTTTAATACTAAAGAGCTTCCATGAGCCTTTGAGCCACCATGGTCACAACGGCATGATCATAGCTGGGGTGTATTCATTAATTTGATTCTGTTGCAAAATATTTTGCAACAGAAACCGTTTTTTTCTCAAACTGAAAACAAGTTTCTATTGGACAAATTCAGGTAGGTCCCTCAATTTTATTTTGTTTGTCGTTCTTGGTTCCTAGAATAAACGGCTAATGGTTATCGTTGCAACAGTCTGAATAATGAATACACCCCTGGCCCTGCTCTGAACGTGCGGTCTGAAAAGCCCAAATAAGGGCCAGTAAAACAATGAACTGTGGATCTTTAGAACCCAACGAAGTGCAAGGCAGAAGGACCTCCAGTGCCTCAGGACCCATTAGCACTAGATCCCTGGCTGAGGTCAATAGGGTTGTCCTTTGGAATGGGAAAGAGGTTAAACTTACTTACATGGCTCAGAGTTAGTCATATAGCTGTGAGGTCAGAAATAACAAACAGGAGCAAAGTTCAATACGTTTTTATGTTCGGAAAATTCAAATGAACGGAAACGGTGCAGTACTGAACCACCAGATGAAAAACAGGGAGGGGTTGTGGAATACTGGCAGCATGGCCACTGCCTTTTAAATACGTCACTCATTGCTTCAAGCCACACCTCGCTACACTCACCAAATGGGAGCAAACGTACCTCAAAGTCTGTTCAAGAACATTTTGGTGGAAAGTGTCGTTCACTAGAAACTGTTTCAAAATGTAGCAAGCATTCAAGCAAACTAAAAAAAACTTGTGTTCCAGGTCTGAATCAGTCTCTGATTAGAATCAAAGAATATATAGTACATCAGGGGTAATTAATCCAAACAATTAAAACAAGTTTCTATTGGAGAAACATTTTGCAACAGAACTGGCATAATGAATACACCCCTGCAGTACTGACCACAAGGTATAAAGATTTAGAAAAAAAAGGGGACCTTGACAGTTAGGCTCCTACATAAAGAACATTTGACAACAGGTGATTTTCTGGTTTCCTTTAATAATCAACATATTATGTACAAAGTCAGCCAAATAATATTCTACTACTGATCAAGGAAATCCTAAAATGCATTTGTTATTAAAATAGCTAAAGATTACATCAGTTAATATGTAGAGAAGTGAAAACATTTAGAGTGCATCCTACAAAGACCTGATAAGTTTGTCTTCTCAACGGAGAGACCTGGTCGTCTGCCCGTCACTAAAGGCACACCTGACCATCATATTACTGATGTGTGTATTTGTGTGCCCGTGCGTGCTGAGGGCAGACCGAGCAGTTCACTTAATTACAGGTTAAAATGGCACTAAAGGAACAATGAGGTGGAAATATTATTACTGAACACAATAAAAAAGGAACAGAAGTTTAACATTAGAAAGGGTTGACAAAACATTGAAAATATGTTCCTATATCATTTTGCTTCAGTCATTGTCCAGAGAGCTCTGTCTGAGCAACGTGTAGAAGCTAGGGATAACCACACTGTACACACTGCAATCCATCCAATGACACACAAGAACACTCAGGCCAGTCTGTCCAATGGGACACAGGATCACTGACGTTTCAAACACTTCCCCAGACAGCTAGAGTACTGATGGGAGGGGTTTGGGAGGGAATGATTGTCCAGAGAACAAGGGCTGGCAGTATCTGATGAGGTTCCTGCTCTATAACCACAACAACCTTGACACCTGGTGATGGTATCCATGGGGAGTACCTCTGATGCGCCCCAAAGAAAGTTACTGCGGAATAGAGAGAAAAATGTATGTTAATAAATCACTCTACTACTCATCATGCATCTAATATGGGTGAATGTTTGAATGTATAGTGGATGAATGCTAGAATGAAGCTTGGGAGTTCTTACACTTAAGCTCTTGCCACAGGGCTTCCTGTCCTCATCCTCGTCATCAGACACATGCGGCTTCGCTATGGCCATCTCCTCTTTACTTGCTGCTATCATCTTACATTTCTACACACACAGAATGATATTAGAAACGTAAACAAATCATTGTGAAGTCAACACAGTCAGAATAATACAAGAGAACACCCCAAACAACACAGTTGTTTTCACATTCGAGTCTTGTCGTGCTTGTAACCTTAAGACACTACATAAAACATCTGGAACCGGTTGACTCGTCAGTAAGATGCAGGTTCATTCTCTTCACGTTTTGTAACCTTTAAGGATACTTCGCGATTTTAGCAATGAAGTCCTCTTTACTTCCCCAGATCAGGTCTCTGCATCCAGTATGAAGTAAGTTCGAGGTAGTTTTGTGAGCCAATGCTAACTAGAAATAGCACAATGGACTGGAAGACTATGGCATCTACTAGCATGCTAGCAGTTACCATAGACTTCCAGGCATGACGGTAACACTAGTTAGCAATTGCACAGTTAGCAAATTCCTTCAAACTGCATGCAGATACATAAAAATGGTATCCATAAGATCATGACTCTGGGGAAGCAGATAAAGGGCTTAATTGACAAAATCATTACATAAAACAATACAAATGGGAGTCTGAGCTAAAGTTTGACGCTTGCTGTAATACATCATGGGGGGGTCTACATCCACAATTGATAAAGTAAGTCTTTGTTATTACATGCAGTACAAGTCTCTTGTAAGTCTTACCTCAGTGAGCTCCTTGATGCTGTAGATGTTGGCCTGCTGAGTCACCTTCCTCTTCACCTCCTCTATGTGGTCCAGGTTGAGGGGGGGAAGGGTTGTTTGGGGAGCCTGGCTAGGAGGGGGCTTGTTGGTGATGGTGGGGAGGGGAGCCATCTGGGGCATGTTTGACATCTGAGCCATGTTGGTGAGGGCTGCAGTCATGGTGGCAGCTTTCATACTGGCCATGGCAGCACTCATGGCCATATTGGACATGTTAATGTTGGGCATGTTCATGTTGGGCATGTTCATGTTGGGCATGTTCATGTTGGGCATTCCCATGCCGGGCATGTTGAGAGGCAAGGGCAGGGGAAGAGGCAGATTCAGAGGGGTTGGGGCTGGGTTGGGCAGGGGAAGCTGGAGGATGGCCTTGGGTCTCAGACTCTCTGGAATGGGCACACCTGCTTTAGCACACATGGCTGCTGCATTGGCCTTCGCTATCTCCAGTAGCTGGTCTTTGTCTGTGAAGAGAGAAAGGGGAGAAGAAAGTGGAGAATAGACATCTGTCAACAGTGGTATTTTAGACTACATAATCACACCTAATCTGTTCTAAGGTGCCTAGAACAGCCACCATTAAACCGAGGGTACAATACATTGGATTGGTGTATGTATTTACGGAGTGGCTGCGGATCCAAGTTCTCTGGAACCCTTTTTCCGACAGCTAAAGGTTCTAAGCTTCTGCGCATGTGTGGGATTCTCTACTTTACACCCAGTCTCTGCTGTACTTGTTCAGCTGTCCAGAGAACAGGCTACTCTTGCGAATGGTGCTTGTTTAATAAAGTTCGATCAAATCTGAAACAATGTCTGCTAGACAGCATGATAGTATTCTACATAACAGAACCAAATATAATAGCATAGTATAACGTTACTGTAAGACAAAAAACACCCTAAAATATTAGAAACTAGGTGTGAGAATTCTCACATTCAAGTTTTACTGATGAAACGTCCATGCAGCATCAATTAGTTTCATGGGGATATGCATTTATATCTTCTTGAGCTAGCAACAGTGTTGTTTGAAGTAACCTACAGTGTTGTTTTGAATGTACGGTGAGCAAATTTTATTGCACATTTTTGTTAAACTGTAGCATACCTGTGTTTTGTTTCAATCAAAGCACATATTTTGCCTAGTGGTGCACTCGGTTGAGTTTTGGCTGCATGAGAGAATTGAGACCATTCGCACAATCGTCCAAAAATCTTGTAAGAAATTAGGTGATTATTTTTGTCTTACAGTAACGTTATACTATGCTATTATATTTGGTAAAACACTATCATTATGTGATCTTGCAGACATTGATTCCGCTTTCGCCAGGGTAGCCTGTACTCTGGGCAGCTGAACAAGTAGAGCACAGATTGTGTGTAAAATAGAGAATCCTGCACATGCGCAGAAGCTTCGTAGCTTTAGCTGTCGGGAAGAGGGTTCCAAAGAACTCCATACTTGTAGTCTTACCCAGCTCAGTGAGACGAGGAGGGGTCTTGCTGGCACTGCGGCGGGTTCGAGATGTGGACCGGCGCTTGCGGAGGATGAGGATGGGTGAATGGCTTGGTTCCCGTTTCCATCGGTCGCGGCGGTCAAATGAGCGATTTCGCATGATGGGCCGGCGCCGTCGCGACACGGACCTTCTCCTCCGGCCTGGAGAACGAGACTTGAGGCGTTTGCGCCTGTCTGTGGATTTGGACCTCTTCCTTCTGGCCGGGGAGCGGGACTTTGAGTGCTTGGTCCTGGAATGTGACTTCCTGCGCCGTGCCGGTGACTTAGAGCGTGATCTCCTGCGCCAGACAGGACTTCTGGACTTGGACCTCTTCTTCCGTCTGGCAGGCGGGGAGACAGACTTCCTTTTCCTGGATGGGGACTTGGAACGCCTCCTTCTGGAGGTAGACTTGGACTGAGAGGGAGAGGTAGACTTAGACCGGGAGCACCTCCGTGAGGGAGAGGTGGACGTCTTTCTGCCGGCAGGTGAGTGGGACTTTCTGGCAGGTGATGCTGATTTTGAGGACTGACGTTGTTTCGAGGATGATGCCTTCTTGGTGGAGGATTTAGAAGATGATGCCCTGTAGCGACGATCAGCACAAACGGTCTCTGGTGACACAGACCTGGAGATAGCATGCTCATCTGGCTCTTCTTCAGAGGAGCTTGTTGGGCTTCTTGCTCCCTTTGGCTCTTCTGCTGCGGAGTCGTGGTCTTCAGATGGAATCTCAGAAATGCTCTCGTCACCCTGCCCAGCCACTGGCTTGCCCTGTATGATAGAACTGGAGGGTGCAGCCCAAGGGAGGGGCTTCCAGGGCCCTGTTGCAGCTGTTGCTACAGCCTCCCCAACAGGCGTGTCTGCAGGCTTGTCATTCACAGTCTTGTCTGCAGTATGTTTGACTGATTTCAGAGACTTCAGGTCAGTAGACCTGGATCTTGAGCGTTCTGGGGATACGCTCTCAGATTGCCTATCGCTTAAGACAGACCTAGATTCCGATATGTCTCTTTTGGGCGATTTTGACAGTGAACACTTGTTTCTTTTCAGCGATTTGGATTTAGGAGTACAGGACCTGTTACATGGGGATGGTGATCTTGATGGTTTACTGCGTATTGGGGATCTGGACTTTGTCCTGCTCCGCTTTGGTGATCTAGAAAGTATTTTCTGTACTGGTGAACTGGATTTCCTGCAGCTCCTGGAGCGGGACTTGGTGTTCTTGCCTGTTGGGGATTTGGACAGTGAGCCTTTCCTGTTCCTCTTCAGGATCACGACAGAGCGGGACCGAGTACGCTTGCCTTTCCTGACCGGAGACCGGGACCGTCGTGTCCTGGGGGGGGACCTCTTCCTGTGAGACGGGGAGCTGCTTTTGGAGCGCCGGCCTCTTCTCAGGGACCGGGAATGACGGAGCCGTCTAGATTTGGAACGTGAGCGGCGAGTCAGCCTCACAGGCGAGCGGGACCTCGAGGGTCTACCACGACGAGGGCGAGGGGTTCTGGTCCTCGACCTCCTGACACGACCACGAGGCCTGGACTCAGACCGCCGCCCTCGTCTTGGAGACAGTTTGCGTCCCCTCCTGGGGGACAGAGGAGACGACTTGCGTCCCCTCCTGGGGGACAGAGAAGGGGACTTGCGTCCTCTCTTGGGGGACTTGCGTTCTCTCCTGGGGGACAGAGGAGAAGACTTGCGCCCCCTCCTGGGGGACAGAGGAGACGACTTGCGTCCCCTCCTGGGGGACAGAGGAGACGACTTGCGTCCCCTCCTGGGGGACAGAGGAGACGACTTGCGTCCCCTCCTGGGGGACAGAGGAGACGACTTGCGTCCCCTCCTGGGGGAAAGAGGAGACGACTTGCGTCCCCTCCTGGGGGACAGAGAAGGGGACTTGCGTCCTCTCCTGGGGGACAGAGAAGGGGACTTGCGTCCTCTCCTGGGGGACAGAGAAGGGGACTTGCGTCCTCTCCTGGGGGACAGAGAAGGGGACTTGCGTCCTCTCCTGGGGGACAGAGAAGGGGACTTGCGTCCTCTCCTGGGGGACAGAGAAGGGGACTTGCGTCCTCTCCTGGGGGACAGAGAAGGGGACTTGCGTCCTCTCCTGGGGGACAGAGAAGGGGACTTGCGTCCTCTCCTGGGGGACAGAGAAGGGGACTTGCGTCCTCTCCTGGGGGACAGAGAAGGGGACTTGCGTCCTCTCCTGGGGGACAGAGAAGGGGACTTGCGTCCTCTCCTGGGGGACAGAGAAGGGGACTTGCGTCCTCTCCTGGGGGACAGAGAAGGGGACTTGCGTCCTCTCCTGGGGGACAGAGAGGGGGACTTGCGTCCTCTCTTAGGAGTCAGAGAATGGGACTTACGTCCTGTCCTTTTAAGGGACTTGGACTGCTTCCTCTTGGGAGTCATGCTCTTTGAGAAGGATCGAGACCTGCCCCTGCTAGACACAGGCAGACCAGACAATTGCTTGGGGCTTTGTGAACGACTGCGGCTTGATCTGGACCTCTTGGAGCTTGTCGAATGACTAACACTCGATCTGGCTCTTTTAGTGTCCGTCAGTGACTGTGACCTTGACCGTGAGGGAGCATGGTTATTCACCTTTGACCTCTGCCCTGCGTTTGTCTCCTCTCTCTGGCCGCCTTGCTTGGGGATGATGTCCGGAAGCTCCTGGGAGTGACTGAAGCACCTGTTGCTCCGTGAATCTTCTGCCTTTATGACGGAGACGGTCTGTTCCTCCCTGTCAGCAGGGGGCGCCTTCTCTTCTGTCTTTCCTCGTGCATCCGCAGACTGCTCATCCAAGGTTTGACACATTTTCAGAGATCCCTCTTTTTGGCCGAGAGTTAGGCGTAGGGAGGACACCCTTTCCTCTTGTCTGGCCTTAGACAGGATGGGAACTGCTTGCACATCCGTGCCAGCTGGCTTCTCCTCAGACTCAGAATCTGACCCTGACATAGATTCGCTCTCTGATGGGGAGTGTAAAGGTGAGTTCTTCTCCTGCTTCTCTTCCCCTTTTCTCCTCCTCTTTTTCTTCTTTTTCCCAAAATGTCTTTTGTGTTTTCTGGCTTTAACATCACATACCTCAGGTTTATCTGCTTGGACCGGTACACAGGCATTAGCAACAAATAACTTTAGCATCTGTTAATTTCCTACACCCGAACCCAGAGCCACACTCCTTACCTGTGATCAAGCCCTTTGTTGCCTCATCTTTTGTGCCTGCTGCTGCATCAGAAGCCACAAGGCCAGCACTCCTCAAACTAAAAACAACAAAGAAAACATTTGTTATTACAGCAAATATTCACAATCGTCCCAGTAGTATAAAGACAAACAAGAGCCTGTTGGCTGATTAGTGCAACATTTCTGCTGCTTTGTCTCCTATATTCCAGTGAGGAAACCATCTAGAGGTGACCAGGCACAGCACAGGTCTGGGTGTAATGGACAGAGTCTAGCAGTGAGTGCATTCAATTATTTGGCCCATGTTGCTCTGGTGGGAGGAGTATGCCGGGTGAAAAGTAATTGCATTCGTTTTGGAACTGCGCTGCCTTCCGGGTGTGAGCCAGATGCCCTGCTTTGGCTGACGGCGAAGTCTTCTCAAAACAAAAGTGACATAGGTTAAGCACGTGCACAGCAGTTAAGCTTAATCTAACTTCCTCATTGTTGTGGTTCTAACGGGAGGAGTCAAACAATGTTCTGGGTCTAATGGGAGGAGCCTCACCCTGCTCTGGTTCTGACTGGTGGCTTCTCTACGTCGGACTCTGGGACCGACTCTGAGCTGGTCTCCCGCTCTCCCTTGCCACGTTTCTTCTTCTTCTTTTTGCCCTTGTGTTTTTTGTGCTTCTTGTTCTTCTTGTGCAGCATCTCACTTCCTTCTTTTGCAGACGTTTCCTCTAGAGTGTGTTCACACTCTGCTGCCTCGTCCCCACCTGCACAGATTAACCAATCATATTCCTTATTTACAGATTAACCAATCACATTTCTTTGTCTGGATAAATTACGAGTTTGGTGAATTTCATCAGCAACATGGGACATACAATCCTAACGAAAGGTGGCTAGGAAGAGAATTGGCAACCTCTGGTGTGTGTGTCATTGGCATTTCAGGATCTAGCCAATACAGCTCGAACCTCCAGCGGCATAGCTATAGCTATCTTGAGGTCGAGATGATAGTCTACCGAAAGCACGGCAAAGAAACTTTCAACAAACATTTACTTGGGGCAGGGTTTCCTCTAGGTTCACTTAAGTGTTGCACTGCTCCACGGCAGAATAATTTCCACCACACCAAAATAAATACCAAACATAGTTTCAATATAGTTCTGTAAAGCACATTCACTTTTCTTGGTAAAAAAATAATCTGTCTGGGTTCAACACAGTTCTGAAGGTTATTTAGCTCTGTGAGCTGTGGCAGGCAGCCTACAATTCAAGAAACACCCGTGCCAGTGACACGTGCACGAGTGGCCCATGCTCGATACAGACGCTCTATGGCGCGAAACACAATTCACTTGAATCACTTCAGAATACACCTGTGCGAGAAACCAGGGACCAGTATACGAGTGAGCAGTGCGCAATACAGAAGCCCTGCGGCTTGAAACACAATTCACTTGAATCCCCTCAGAGTGATCCTGCATGAGAAACTGCAAGAAAGGTAAGTTAGGTTGTTTGACTAATTTTAGCTAGCCAACTAGTTAACTACATAAGATAGATATAACCTAAAAACTAACATAATTTAGTTCTATAATATTGGTGCCACAATTGTAATGGGAATTAGCTAACAGATATCCAAAAGTATGTTGATGATAGAAACATGATTAACTAGAGTTACTAGTCTAGCAAGTTAGCTAGCTAGTTTGTTTGGAACTGTATAAAGTGCAAGCCAGACAGCTACATTTATCTGTCTTCAATTTTTTTAAATGCCTCAGGTGAGTTTGAAATATTTCCAGCCAAAGCAGCAGAAGAAAAAAGGGGAGCAGGGACAAGAGTGTCAGGTAACGTTGTTCAAAATTCTAAAAGATGTGCAACATAAATAGCGAAGACATAAAAACTATGAACACATATTGAATCATGTAGTAACCAAAAAAGTGTTAAACAAATCCAAATATATTTTAGATTCTTCAAAGTAGCCACAGTTTGCCTTAATGACAGCTTTGCACACTCTTGGCATTCTCTCAACCAGATTCATGAGGTAGCCTGGAATGCATTTCAATTAACCTCCCTGCGCACGGAACCCGCTAGCGGGCTGAAATTCCACAACATACGGTGATCGCTACATAAATAGTCATCTTAAACATTCATGAAAATACAAGTGTCTCACATGTATCGAAAGCCTAGAATCTTGCTAATCCAACTGCGTTGTCAGATTTAAAAAAGCATTTACTGCAAAAGAATACGATGCGATTATCTGAGCATAGAGCCCCATTAAAAAAAAATTTTTTTACCAGCACAGGCGTAACATAATCACAACTGCATTAAAATAAATTGTTTACCTTTGACAATCTTTGTCTGTTTGCAATTCCAATGCTCATTGTTACACAATGAATGATCCTTTGTTTGATAAAAATCCGTTTTTATAGCCTAACACGAAACATTTTGTGAAGCGCTTGTGTCGTGAATTCCGTCTCATTCCATTTTCGATGACACATTCCAGGTAAATAACCCACACAGAACGTGACTTTTCCAGTCATGTTTGGTTTCACTGCAATCAACTGGTTTGTTTGTAACACAATCAAACATGATGGGCCATTTCGCAGGATGTATTGACTGAAAGAAACCGATTTGAAGACAACAAGTCATGACATCATTGTGCACCAATGATTTGCCCGCTGTTTCGTTGATTGACTGTCTTTTAACCCAATGACCACTGATCGTCTTGAAATCTAGCTGGGTAGATAGCCAATGAGCTGAGCTAAACGGCAATACGCCATGTTTATGTGTTGCAAGACCAACCCATGTAGTAAGCTCCAGCATAAAGTGAGTCATTCGCTATTGAAGTTTCATACCGGAAGGAGAAACACGTAAACGCACTGCATTGTTTGGTGAACAACGCATCACCGGGGGCAAACTACCTGCCCTCCAGGACACCTACACCACCCGATGTTACAGGAAGGCCATAAAGATCATCAAGGACATCAACCACCCGAGCCACTGCCTGTTCACCCCACTATCATCCAGAAGGCGAGGTCAGTACAGGTGCATCAAAGCTGGGACCGAGAGACTGAAAAACAGCTTCTATCTCAAGGCCATCAGACTGTTAAACAGCCACCACTAACATTGAGTGGCTGCTGCCAACACACTGACACTGACTCAACTCCAGCCACTTTAATAATGGGAATTGATGGGAAATTATGTAAATATATCACTAGCCACTTTAAACAATGCTACCTTATATAATGTTACTTACCCTACATTATTCATCTCATATGCATACGTATATACTGTACTCTATATCATCGACTGTATCCTTATGTAATACATGTATCACTAGCCACTTTAACTATGCCACTTTGTTTACATACTCATCTCATATGTATATACTGTACTCGATACCATCTACTGTATCTTGCCCATGCTGCTCTGTACCATCACTCATTCATATATCCTTATGTACATATTCTTTATCCCCTTACACTGTGTATAAGACAGTAGTTTTGGAATTGTTAGTTAGATTACTTGTTGGTTATTACTGCATTGTCGGAACTAGAAGCACAAGCATTTCGCTACACTCGCATTAACATCTGCTAACCATGTGTATGTGACAAATAAAATTTGATTTGAACAGCAGATTCAGCTTTTTATATATCAATCATTATGGCGACTAAGTCAGGGAAAGCTAAATCTAAGTCTAGATATACAGATGTACACACAATTTTAGAATAAATTGATTGGGAAGGTGAGACAGAGACTCTTGTAGGACGATTCATTTAGCGATTGTGGAGGAATATTTTTTGAACGGGAGAGGACATCGTTTTGGACTGGTAAGTTCTTATCATTTAGGGGCGGCAGGGTAGCCTAGTGGTTAGCGCGTTGGACTAGTAACCGGAAGGTTGCAAGTTCAAACCCCCGAGCTGACAAGGTACAAATCTGTCGTTCTGCCCTTGAACAGGCAGTTAACCCACTGTTCCTAGGCCGTCATTGAAAATAAGAATTTGTTCTTAACTGACTTGCCTAGTTAAATAAAGGTAAAAGAAAAATTTAAAATCATGCTAATGCCCTTGTTTGAAATTAATAATATAAAATATTATTTGTGATTTTTTTTTTACATTTTAGAAGCAATATATAAACATGTAATGTCATGAAATGTGAGATGCGTGTGTCTGCCGCCCCACCCCAACCCACATGAAATAGCCTATTTGACCTTCAACTCTCTATATATATCTGTTTATTATACCTGTTGATACAGGGCTCATATGTGAAACTATTCTAACTGAACATTTTCTTTCACAGTGACACTGACTCCGAATGGGAGTCTTATCCGGTGTTCTGTGTTAATTTAAGTATGCTCTCTCTAATTCTCTCTCTCGGAGGACCTGAGCCCTAGGACCATGAGTCAGGACTACCTGGCATGATGACTTGCCGGTGTTCCAGTTTCAACTGTTCTGCCTGCGGCTATGGAACCCTTAACTGTTCATTTTAACTCGAGGTGCTGTCCTGTTGCACCCTCTACAACCACTGTGATCTCCACCCGGCACAGCCAGAAGAGGACTGGCCACCCCTCATAGCCTGGTTCCTCTCTAGGTTTCTTCCTAGGTTTTTGCCTTTCTAGTGAGTTTTTCCCAGCCACCGTGCTTCTACACCTGCATTGCTTGCTGTTTGGGGTTTTAGGCTGGGGCTATATAAATTGATTTGATAGAGGACCGAGGGTCTTCCAAATATTGAAAGTGTGTAAATAGTTACATGTTATTTTATAAATGGGGGGGGGGGGGGTGTTAGAATACCATTTTGGTATTTTGTATATAGTTATTTGTTTTAAAATGTATACCTTCACCAATTTGGCCACTTGGGTACATTTGGGTTACTTGTGTGGGACACCTGGGTGACTTCATGATAAATGTCATGTAGCACACTCATTTTAGAAGTTATCATTCTGAAACTTTGCACAAGTACTGTTGCCCTCTTATATTTTTCACTGAAATTGTCCGCATCATCCTATCTTGTTCATTTTAAAGATGATAGAACAATGAAAAAAAACATACGTTTTTTATTTTTGTATCTAAACCAGATCTATTGTGTTATATTCTCCTACATTCAATTCACATGTACACAAACTTCAGAGTGTTTTCTTTCCAATGGTATCAAGAATATGCATACCCTTGGTTCTGTGCCTGAGCTACAGGCTGTTAGATTTGGGTATGTCTTCAGGCGGAAATTGCACAAAGTAGGGGGGGAGCTGTAAGAGGTTACAGGTGTGCCTTTGTTAAAAGTTAATTTGTGCAATTTCTTTCCTTCTTAATGCATTTGAGCCAATCAGTTGTGTTGTGACATGGTATGGGTGGTATACAGAAGATAGCCTTATTTGGTAAAATACCATGTCCTTATTATGGCAAGAACAGCTCAAATAAGCAAAGATAAATGACAATCCATCATTACTTTAAGACATGAAGGTTAGTCAAACATTTCAGGAACTTTGAAAGTTTCTTCAAGTGCAGTCGCAAAAACCATCAAGCGCTATTATGAAACTGGCGCTCATGAGGACCGTTAGTCTTAATTTGAGATTTTGGGTTAAATCCTCTGTCTTTGTGAGACTAAATGGATGATCTCTTTATGTGTAGTTACACTGTGAAGCATGGAGGTGGTGGTGTGATGGTGCTTTGCTGGTGACAGTGTGTGATTTATTTCGAATTCAAGGTACACTTAACCAGCATGGCTACCACAGCATTCTGCAGAAATTCACCGTCCCATCTGCTTTGCGCTTAGTGGGACTATCATTTGTTTTTCAACAGGACAATGTCCCAACACACCTCCAGGCTGTGTAAGGGCTATTTTACCAAAAAAAGAGTGATGGAGTGCTGCATGAGATGACCTGGCCTTCACAATCACCAGACCTCAACCCAATTGAGATGGTTGTTTAACACTTTTTTGGTTACTACATGATTCCATATGTGTTATTTCATAGTTCTGATGTCTTCACTATTATTTTACAATGTAGGAAATAGTGAAATAAAGAAAAACCCTAGAATGAGTAGGTGTGTCCAAACTTTTGACTGGTACTGTATATACTGCACATTTACACATGAAGCCCAAAGCAAGCGGGAGGTCTGAAAAACACTTACTAGCCACCAAAGTTTGAGCATGTCTGGGCATGGGTGTCTGTTTCCAGTTGCTGGTGAAACTCAGAACCAGAGAATATTCAGAAAGATATTAAATCCACCTTTTGTACTGAGTGAGGCGATACCTCGTCATTTTAGCTGCCAGACATATCACATTTCCCAACATCTAAACTGGAACTAGTTATTTCTAAAAGACGTGGCCATGTGTATAAATAGGTGACAGCACACACAACAACCCAAACAAAGATCTACGTCACACACACAAGAAGCATCTCTCACTTGGTACAAAACGTGGATTTAATATACTTCTGAATATTTCCTAATTATTGGAGTTCCACCAGCAACTAGAAACAGGCGTTTATAAGACACCGGTGCTTTCCAAATGAGAATTTAAGAAGCATTGCCAAGTAAAATTGTTTGTTTTGGTCATGAATTTCCTGTATTTAGGTATAACCCTCTGTGAGGATAACCATCCATCGTATTACAGGCATATTTCTATAGTAAATCTTGATAACACACCTTGCCGAGTGTCCATTGCACACTCCATTTTATCAGCTCTGTGTGGGGGGTGAGTGATGGCCTGAAAACCTCTGGCCACTAGCACTGTTCTCCTGGCCCTCGTCTCTCACTCTATAAGGAAAAAAAGTAGTTACTCCAGGGCACTCAACAGGGATGTGTTGATTAGTCAGATTCCGTTGTTAAATGTTCCATCTGTTGCAAAACCGTTTATAGGTCTTCTCTGAACTGAAACCTTTTGTAACGAAAATCTGTGTTTCTATTGTACAAATTCAGGTAGGTCCCTTCCCTTTTCTGTGGTTCCTACTTTCTATAATAAACGGTTTCCATTGCAAAACGTTTTGCAACTGAATCTGACTAATGAATAACCCCTGCCAGTTTCAGAATATCAAGACAATACAAATTAATTACATTACTACCGTTAAACAAACAGCCATGAATGTCCTCTTGGTTACACTGAGTCTGGGCACACAACAAAAAGAAACACTGCAGCAGTATTACATAACCAATGACCCACTTACATGCAACCTTTTTGTAATCGTTCATCTCAACTGGCAACAACATTTGCTCTGTAACGTTAGATAAAAACAACTGTGCTGAACACTTGCTAAGAGTTAGAAAGGTACTTTGCTGGGCAGCTACATAGCAACCAAAGTAGCTAAGTAAAGTAACGTTACCCCGCTAGCACTAACGTTAGCTAGTTGGCGTATAGTTAGCTAACGTGGCACGCTAATGCTAGCTAGTTATCAAGGAGAGGATTGTGTCGTTTTTAATCCCACCCAATGGTCCAAAAAAAGTTAAGTCTTAAGCGTAACAATTTTTAAAACTTGTGAACTTTAAAATGACTAAGGTAGCTAGCTAGTTATCCACGACGTGTTATCTAACAAAGACACGCCGTATCAGCACCCGCGGCCTCATTCATTCGACTAGCTTGCTAACAGTTTGCAGATTACTTAACTCGTCGCACAAAACCAACAATACGTAATACAGACAACCGATGCTTGCGCTATAACACATATGCACACCTTTTTTTGTGTTATTTTTTTTTACCTATGTCTCCAATTCCTTGAATTTAAATAGTTAGGAAATCCAGCAACGCCTGTTTAATGGTAGTCGCCATCTTCACAGGACGCCATGATAGTTTGGGGAGACCCAGTAATCCCAGAATGCCGTCCTGGGCGGCAAATTCCTAGAGGAATCTCCATGGCAACTCAGAGATGAAGGCTCTTCTTTAAAAATCAACAAAGAATAATCAAAGAAATCATACATTCTATTATTAATTCGACCAATATATTCTATCTATTTCTATGACAGAGGCATAGGGCACAGGGGCCAGCTAAAGACACTTTAGCTGAGACAGGTTGTACGTTTTTTTCTCTACAACCCAATATGTAGGCCTGTTCTATACAGTAGCCTATATACAGTGTATTGCATTGGGGCATTGGGCAGAGTAAAAAGCCATGCAGCAGACCGTGTCCCTCAAAAATGTCACTCAAAAACAAAACATATTTGGTTAGTAGAGACCTCAATTAATAATTACCACGCCAGTTTAGCTGAGACTAAACCAGGTTTCCATCCTACATTATATGTGAGTAAAGTAGGCCTAAAAGAGGCCTGGTGGAAACAGCACATTTGCCAGTAAAATTTCCAAATGTTGACAAAATAAAATACGCTAGATAAGGTGGGTTCTTTTTGTGTAGATAAAATAAATTATACAAGAACAAATGTTGATATAATATGTTGTGTGGTCCTCCCACTTGACTCTGTCAAGCATGGAGTTTATTAGGCTACATATTGTAACGGCGTTCGTCTGTTGAAAGAGGAGCGGACCAAAATGCGGCGTGGTGGTTACTCATGTTCTTTAATGAAGGATACATGAAATAACTTAAATTACAAAACAACAAACGAAACGTGAAAACCTATACAGCCTGTCTGGTGCTAACTAACACAAAGACAGGAACAATCACCCACAAAATACACAGTGAAACCCCGGCTACCTAAATATGATTCCCAATCAAAGACCACGAGAATCACCTGACTCTGATTGAGAACCGCCTCAGGCAGCCAAGCCTATCCTAGACACACCCCTAATCAGCCACAATCCCAATTCCTACAAAAAAAACAATACGACAACACAATAAGCCCATGTCACACCCTGGCCCCCCCCCCCCCCCCCCCCAAGGTGCGGACTCCCGGACGCACCTCAAAACCATAGGGAGGGTCCGGGTGGGCGTCTGTCCATGGTGGCGGCTCCGGCTCGGGACGTGGACCCCACTCCATTAATGTCATAGTTCCTCCCCTTCGCGTCCTGGGATAATCCACCCTCGCCGCCGACCATGGCCTAATAGTCCTCACCCAGAACCCCACTGGACTGAGGGGCAGCTCGTGGCTGAGGGGCAGCTCGGGACTGAGGCAGCTCGGGACTGAGGGGAAGCTCGGGACTGAGGGGCAGCTCGGGACTGAGGGGCAGCTCGGGACTGAGGGGCAGCTCGGGACTGAGGGGCAGCCCGGGACTGAGGGGCATCCCGGGACTGAGGGGAAGCCCGGGACTGAGGGGAAGCCCGGGACTGAGGGGAAGCCCAGTACTGAGAGGAAGCCCAGTACTGAGAGGAAGCCCAGTACTGAGATGAAGCTCAGGCAGGTAGTTGGCTCCGGCAGATCCTGCCTGGCTGGCGGATCTGGAAGAGTCTGGTTGACTGGCAGATCTGGAAGAATCTGGTTGACTGGCAGATCTGCAAGATCATGGCTGACTGGCAGATCTGGAAGAATCTGGTTGACTGGCAGATCTGGAAGAATCTGGTTGACTGGCAGATCTGGCTGCTCCATGCAAACTGGCAGCTCTGGCTGCTCCATGCAGACTGGCAGCTCTATGCAGACTGACAGCTCTGGCTGCTCCATGCAAACTGACAGCTCAGGCTGCTCCATGCAGACTGACAGCTCAGGCTGCTCCATGCAGACTGACAGCTCTATGCAGATTGACAGCTCAGGCTGCTCCATGCAGACTGACATCGCAGGCTGCTCCATGCAGACTGACAGCTCAGGCTGTTCCATGCAGGCTGACAGCTCTGGCTGCTCCATGCAGGCTGACGGCTCTGGCTGCTCCATGCAGGCTGACTGCTCTGGCTGCTCCATGCAGGCTGACTGCTCTGGCTGCTCCATGCAGCCTGACGGCTCTGGCTGCTCCATGCAGGCTGACGGCTCTGGCTGCTCCATGCAGGCTGACGGCTCTGGCTGCTCCATGCAGGCTGACGGCTCTGGCTGCTCCATGCAGGCTGACGGCTCTGGCTGCTCCATGCAGGCTGACGGCTCTGGCTGGTCCATGCAGGTTGACGGCTCTGGCTGCTCCATGCAGGCTGACGGCTCTGGCTGCTCCATGCAGGCTGACGGCTCTGGCTGCTCCATGCAGGCTGACGGCTCTGGCTGCTCCATGCAGGCTGACGGCTCTGGCTGCTCCATGCAGGCTGACGGCTCTGGCTGCTCCATGCAGGCTGACGGCTCTGGCTGCTCCATGCAGGCTGACAGCTCTGGCTGCACTGAACAGGCAGGAGGCTCCGGCAGCGCAGGAGAGGAGACAGGCTCTGGCTGCGCTGAACAGGCGGGAGGCTCCGGCAGCGCTGTAGAGGAGGAAGGCTCTGGCTGCGCTAAACAGGCGGGAGGCTCCGGCAGCGCTGTAGAGGAGGAAGGCTCTGGCTGCGCTAAACAGGCGGGAGGCTCCGGCAGCGCAGGAGAGGAGAAAGGCTCTGGCTGCGCTAAACAGGCGGGAGACTCCGGCAGCGCTGTAGAGGAGGAAGGCTCTGGCTGCGCTAAACAGGCGGGAGGCTCCGGCAGCGCAGGAGAGGAGAAAGGCTCTGGCTGCGCTAAACAGGCGGGAGACTCCAGCAGCGCAGGAGAGGAGGAAAGCGCTGGCTGCGCTGAACAGGCGGGAGACTCCGACAGCGTAGGAGAGGAGGAAAACGCTGGCTGCGCTGAACAGGCGGGAGGCTCTGACAGCGCTAGAGAGAAGGATGGCTCTGGCTGTGTTGAACAGGCGAGGCGCACTGAAGGCCTGGTGCGTGGTGCTGGAACTGGTGGTACTGGATCGAGGACACGCACAGGAAGCCTGGTGCGGGGAGCTGCCACCGGAGGGCTGGTGTGTGAAGGTGGCACAGGATGGACCTGACCGTGAAGGTGTACTGGAGAGCCTGAGAGCAGGGCTGGCACAGGACGTGCAAGGCTAGGTAGGTACACAGGAGGCCTAGTGGGTGAGGCTGGCACACTCTTCACCAGCCGACTAACACGCACCTCAGGACGAGTATGGAGCGCTGACCCAGGTGCCATCAAATCCCCGACACGCTCCGTCGGACGAATATCACATCTAAAGCACCAAACTAGCAACTCCCTCATAACTCTCTCCTCCACTTTCCCCATTAACTCCTTCACAGTCTCTGCTTCGCTCACCTCCAACACCGGCTCTGGTTCTGGTCTCCTCCTTGGCTCCTCACGATAAACAGGGAGAGTTGGCTCAGGTCTGACTCCTGACTCTGCCACTCTCTCCCTGAGCCCCCCCCCCAATAAATTTCTGGGGCTGACTTTCGGGTTTCTTTCTGCGCCGCCGTGTCTTTCTCTTCGACTCCATTCTCCTATAGCCCTCTTCGCACTGCTCCAGCGAATCCCAGGCGGGCTCCGGCACTCTCTCTGGGTCGACCGCCCACCTGTCTATATCCTCCCAAGTAGTGTAGTCCCGATATTGATCCTGCTGCCGCTGTTGCTTCTCCTCATACCAGCGCCTCTCAGCTCTCACCGCCTCTAGTTCTTCTTTGGGGCGGCGATATTCTCCCGGCTGTGCCCAGGGTCCTTTACCGTCCAATATCTCCTCCCAAGTCCAGAAGTCCTTTGATCGCTGCTCCTCATGTCGCTGTTGCCTGTTACCACGCCACTCGGTCCGGGTGTGGTGGGTGATTCTGTAACGGCGTTCGTCTGTTGAAAGAGGAGCGGACCAAAATGCGGCGTGGTGGTTACTCATGTTCTTTAATGAAGAATATGTACGATACATGAAATAACTTAAATTACAAAACAACAAACGAAACGTGAAAACCTATACAGCCTGTCTGGTGCTAACTAACACAAAGACAGGAACAATCACCCACAAAATACACAGTGAAACCCCGGCTACCTAAATATGGTTCCCAATCAGAGACCACGAGAATCACCTGACTCTGATTGAGAACCGCCTCAGGCAGCCAAGCCTATGTTAGACACACCCCTAATCAGCCACAATCCCAATGCCTACAAAACCCCCAATACGACAACACAATAAGCCCATGTCACACCCTGGCCTGAACAAATAATGAAAGAAAACACAAAATACTAAGACCAAGGCGTGACACATATGAAATATGTTATGATGAACTTCACGGTGGTGAAAATTGCACGCTGTTTAGCTTGATGCTCCTTTCCAAGAAATATTGAGGGTCTTATTCTGGTGACATGATGTCGATGCTTGAATAATCTCTCTCTTTTGTCCATAATAATCTTATCATGTATACTATTGGCTTTATATGCAGTGTAGTCTATCTGCGAGCTGTTGGCTAGTGCAGCGCCAATCCCGGATGGGCGCATTTACTAGCCTGTATAAGGCAACATTTTTTGAGACAAACCAGTGGAGTTGAAAATGAGATGGAAACCCAATTACCTAGTATTTTTTATTCGGTAGGCTACTTGGAAATGTAACCACACCATGCGCTGACCAACTGGCAAGTGTCTTCACTGACATTTTCAACCTGTCCTTAACTGAGTCTGTAATACCAACATGTTTCAAGCACACCACCATAGTCCCTGTGCCCAAGACTAAGGTAACCTGCCTGAATGACTACCGACCCGGAGCACTCATGTCTGTAGCCATGAAGTGTTTTGAAAGGCTGATCATGGCTCACATCAACACCATTATCCCAGAAACCCTAGACCCACTCAAATTTGCACACCGCCCCAACAGATCCACAGATGATGCAATCTCTATTCCACTCAACACTGCCATTTTCCAACTGGACAAAAGGAACACCTATGTGAGAATGCTATTCATTGACTACAGCTCAGCGTTTAACACCATAGTGCCCTCAAAGCTCATCACTAAGCTAAGGATCCTGGGACTAAACACCTCCCTCTGCAACTGTATCCTGGACTTCCTGACGGGCCGCCTCCAGGTGGTAAGAGTAGGTAACAACACATCTGCCACGCTGATCCTCATTACGGGGCCCCTCGGGGGTGTGTGCTCGGTCCCCTCCTGTACTCCCTGTTCACTCATAACTGCATGGCCAGGCACAACTCCAACATCATCATCAAGTTTGCAGATGACACAGTGGTAGGCCTGATCACCAACAACGATGAGACAGCCTATAGGGAGGGGGTCAGAGACCTGGCCGTGTGGTGCCAGGACAACAACCTCTCCCTCAACGTGATCAAGACAAAGGAGATGATTGTGGACTACAGGAAAAGGAGGCCCGATCACAGCCCCATTCTCATCGACGGGGCTGCAGTGGAGCAGGTTGAGAGCTTCAAGTTCCTTGGGGTCCACATCACCAACAAACTATCATGCTCGAAACACACTAAGACAGTCATGAAGAGGGCACGACAAAGCCTATTCACCCGCAGGAGACTGAAAAGATTTGGCATGGGTCCTAAGACCCTCAAAAGGTTCTACTGTTGCACCATCGAGAGCATCACTGGTTGCATTACTGCCTGGTATGGCAACTGCTCGGCCTCCGACTGCAAGGCACTACAGAGGGTAGCGCGTACGGCCCAGTACATCACTGGGGCCAAGCTTCCTGCCATCCAGGACCTCTATACCAGGCGGTGTCAGAGGAAGGCCCTAAAAATTTTCAAAGACTCCAGCCACCCTAGTCATGGACTGTTCTCTCTGCTACCGGAGCGCCAAGTCCAAGTCCAAAAGGCTTCTTAACAGCTTCTACCTCCAAACCATAAGACTCCTGAACAGCAAATCAAAGGGCTACCCAGACCCCTCTTTTACACTCCTGCTTCTCTCTGTTTATTATCTATGCATAGTCTCTTTAACTCTACCTACATGTGAATATTACATCAATTACCTTGACTAACTGGTGCCCCCGCACATTGACTCTGTACCAGTACCCCTGGATATAGCCTCGCTATTTTTATTTTACTGCTGCTGTTAAATTATTTTAAATTTTTTACTTAACACTTTTTTCTTAAAACTTCGTAAAGCATTGTTGGTTAAGGGCTTGTAAAGCATTTCACTGTAAGGTCTACCTACACCTGTTGTATTCGGCGCATGTGACAAATAACATTTGATTTGATATGCACTACGGAATTACGCACAGGCAATTTTATCCGCAACAAGTCAATTTGATGGAAACACATCACTAGCTAGGTTTCCATCCAATTGGCTGCAGATTTTCATGTGAATATTCAAAAAATCTGTATTTTTACACCACAAAATGTAACCTACTTTTGCGCTTAAGTTTTCATGTAGCCTACCGAACAAAAATCTAAAGTTCAATGTGTTTCCATCACCTTTTCAACTCTAATGATAGTTCTGTCACAAAAACTGTGTCATTGTGTCAAATAGCAAATGTGCCTACTCTGGTCCTGGCACGTGCGCTCTAGCCAGCAACTCGCAGATACAGGGCGGTTAGGCTAGTCTACATAATGACATTTTTATGGATATAGGCCTAAAAACAAGAATATTGGTATTTGTTAAACGGCAATCAAGGATCAATCATCGTGTTACTAGAAACAAACTACCCTTCTCAAACATCTTTCTCATAAATACAGGTATTTCATCAACCAGCACATTTGAGTTTAGCCAGAATATTTGTTGTAATATTTGTTCTATCTTTTCAGGTCGATGAAATTGAAATTGTAGCCAGCTCTGTAATGCTTGTTTGAAAAAGAGAGATACTTTGAAAAAGTATAATTTTCAATAAATCGAAAATTAGACATGGCAATCTGCACAAAGGCAAAAAGGACATTTTTAAACAATGGATGAGCTTTTCTTAGTAATCTACTTGAGAACCATTTAGGGTACAAGTGTCATGTCCTGACCATAGAGAGCCCTTATTTTCTATGGTAGAGTAGGTCAGGGCGTGACTGGGGGTTAGTCTATTTTATTATTTCTATGTGGGGTTCTAGTTTTGTTTTTCTATGTTGGTGATTTATGATTCCCAATTAGAGGCAGCTGGTAATCGTTGTCTCTAATTGGGGATCATATTTAGGTAGCTTTTTTTCCCACCTGTGTTTTGTGGGATATTGTTTATGTGTAGTTGCATGTTAGCACTCCATTGTCATTTCGTTTAGTCTTTATTGTGTGGTTCACTTACTTTAAATAAAAAGATGTGGAACCCAGATCACGCTGGTCCGAGTATGCTTCCAACGATCGTGACAACAAGTAAAACTTTTGAATAAGTGAAGCTTTTAGAGAGAGGTTTAGTGCTTTTATATTTAATCATCTCAACCCACCCAATTCATATTCATTATATACAGTAGATAGGCACGCTTTATTTTGTCTGGTTTAGCATCGCAAATAAAGCAAAATAATTTTTGCTCATATGATTTGAAAAACTAATCATCAGGAGTAGGCAGCGCCATAAGTAAGTGAGTAAACTGAGATATGACTAAGGAGTTAATCAGGGAACATTTTTCCAAAAATAGACAGGTATTTACCTCTCCACGGTTGCAGGATCTTGTAAACATTTTACACGTTTTCTATTGAAATTCATTGTGGAGAGCTCATTAATATATTTTGTGATATGAATACCAAGTATGTCTACTTCACCGTCAGCCCATTTTATAGGTAAACTGCAAGGTAATGTAAAAAGTTGTATTTTTTAAAGATCCAATACATAATATTGTACACTTATTATAATTAAGGTTTTATGTCCAGAGAGTCCAGAAAAGTAATCTAGATCTTCAATGAGACATTGCAGGGATCTAGCTTGTAGACTTAATATAAAACTTGAGTCAATGGCATACATGGACACCTTTGTTTTTAAGCCTTGGATTTCTAATCCTCTAATGTTGTTATTTGATCTGATTGTAATAGCTAGCATTTCAATGGCCATAACGAATAGAAATGGTGACAGCAGACACCCTTGTTTAACTCCTCTTGACAATTCAAAACTCTCTTGAGAAGTAGCCACAATTTACTATTTTACACCTGGGGTTGTTATACATTACTTTTACCCATTTTATAAGAGAATCACCAAAATTGAAAAAAATCCAGGCATTTATAAATAAAATCCAGTCTTTATCAAAGGCCTTTTCAAAATCCGCTATAAATACCAGGCCTGGCTTCTTAGATGTTTCATGATGTTCTATTATTTCTAGTAGTTGTATATTATCGCCAATGCATTGTCCATGTAAAAACCTGTCTGATCAGGATGAACAATACATGGTAAAACCTTTTTAATTCTGAGTGCTATGCATTTCACTAGTATTTTTTCATCACAACATTGAAGTGTAAGAGGCCTCCAGAATTTTATATATACTGGGTCTTTATATTTGCCATCTGGGTTTTGTTTTAATTATAGTGAAATCAGACCTTACTGCTGAGTACCTAACAGACTACCATTTCTACAGGAGTAGTTAAAACAAGCTAGCAATGGAACTTTGAGTTTATCAAAAAAGACTTGATATACATCTCCCAGCATCCATCAAGCCCTGGGGTTTTTCCAGATTGAAATGGTTTAATAGCCTCAAAAAGTAATTCCTCTGTAATTTGGCCTTCACACTGATCTTTGTGTAAACTTGTTAATTTTCATTTTTTTAAATTATTATTTGGAAAGAATTCCTTACAATAATCATAATTCAGTGGTTGAGGATGAGAAGGAAAAGAGAACATCTGCTTAAAATATTTAGCTTCCTCTTTTAAAATATAATTTGGAGAATCATAGATGACTCCCTTTTCAGTAATGAGTTTCTGCAAATTATTTTTGTTAGCGTTCCTGTGTTGGTGATTCAGGAAGAATTTGGTGCATTTTTGTCCATATTCCATCCAGTTTGCTTTATTTATATAATAGATTACATTAGATCGTTCTTGAATAAGTTCCTCCAGTTCTTTTTGTTTTTCCTTTAACTTATTTTGTATCTCTGTAGTATCGTTTTTATTGCTATTGTAACAGTTTTCTAGGTGTGAAGGAGAGTCGGACCAAAATGTAGCGTGTAGATTGCGATCCATGTTTAATAAACAAACGTAAAACACTAATCAATTATAAACATTACAAAACAAAGAACGTAATGAACATAACGAAAACCGAAACAGCCTATACTTGTGTAAACTAACACAGAGACAGGAACAAGGACACTAAGGACAATCACCCACAAAACCCAACACAAAACAGGCTACCTAAATATGGTTCCCAATCAGAGACAATGACTAACACCTGCCTCTGATTGAGAACCATATCAGGCCAAACATAGAAATAGACAAACCAGACACACAACATAGAATGCCCACCCAGCTCACGTCCTGACCAACACTAAAACAAGGAAAACACATACGAACGATGGTCAGAACGTGACAGTACCCCCCCCCCCCCCAAGGTGCGGACTCCGAACGCACAACCTAAACCTATAGGGGAGGGTCTGGGTGGGCATCTGTCCGCGGTGGCGGCTCTGGCGCTGGATGTGGACCCCACTCCATAATTGTCTTAGTCCACCTCCTTAGCGTCCCTTGAGTGGCGACCCTCGCCACTAACCTTGGCCTAGGAAACCTAACAACGGACCCCACTGGACTGAGGGGCAGCTCCGGACTGAGGTAGCTCAGGACTGAGGGGTAGCTCCGGACTGAGGTAGCTCAGGACTGAGGGGTAGCTCCGGACTGAGGGGAAGCTCAGGACTGAGGGGTAGCTCAGGACTGAGGGGTAGCTCAGGACTGAGGGGAAGCTCAGGACTGAGGGGAAGCTCAGGACTGAGGGGAAGCTCAGGACTGAGGGGAAGCTCAGGACTGAGAGGAAGCTCAGGACTGAGAGGAACCCCCGGCAGGTTGATGGATCTAGCAGATCCTGGATGGCTGGTGGTTCCGGCAGATCCTGGCTGACTGGCAGATCCTGGCTGAATGGTGAATCCTGGCAGACTGGTGGATCCTGGCAGACTGGTGGATCCTGGCAGACTGGCAGTTCTGGCAGATCCTGGCTGACTGGCGGATCCTGGCAGACTGGTAGATCCTGGCAGACTGGCGGATCCTGGCTGACTGGCGGATCCTGGCTGACTGGCGGCACTGGCGGCACTGGGCAGACTGGCGGCACTGGGCAGACTGGCGGCACTGGGCGGACTGACGGCACTGGCGGCGCTGGGCAGACTGACGGCACTGGCGGCGCTGGGCAGACTGACGGCACTGGCGGCGCTGGGCAGACTGGCGGAACTGGCGGCGCTGGGCAGACTGGCGGCACTGGAAGAGTCTGGCTGACTGGCGGATCTGGAAGAGTCTGGCTGACTGGCGGATCTGGAAGAGTCTGGCTGACTGGCGGATCTGGAAGAGTCTGGCTGACTGGCGGATCTGGAAGAGTCTGGCTGACTGGCGGATCTGGAAGAGTATGGTTGACTGGCGGATCTGGAAGAGTCTGGTTGACTGGCGGATCTGGAAGAGTCTGGCTGACTGGCGGATCTGGCTGCTCCACGCTGACTGGCGGCTCTGGCTGCTCCACGCTGACTGGCGGCTCTGGCTGCTCCATATAGGCTGACAGCTCTGGCGGCTTCTTACAGCCTGGCAGCTCTGGCGGCTCCGTGCAGACTGGCAGCTCCTTGCAGACTGGCAGCTCCTTACAGACTGGCAGCTCCTTGCAGACTGGCAGCTCCTTGCAGACTGGCAGCTCTGGCTACTCCATGCAGGCTGGCAGCTCTGGCTGCTCCATGCAGGCTGGCAGCTCTGGCTGCTCCATATAGGCTGGCAGTTCTGGCAGCGCTGGGCAGACTGGCGGCATTTGCGGTGCTGGGCAGACTGGCTGCGCTGGGCAGACTGGTGGCACTGGCGGCGCTGGGCAGACTGGCGGCACTGGCGGCGCTGGGCAGACTGGCGGCGCTGGGCAGACTGGCGACTCTGATGGCGCTGGGCAGACTGACGCCACTGACGGTGCAGGGCAGACGGGAAGCTCCGGCAACACTGGAGAGGAAGGCTCTGGCAGCGCTGAACAGGCGGGAGACTCCGGCTGCGCTGGAGAGGAGGAAGGCTCCGGCAGCGCTGGACAGGCGGGACGCACTGTAGGCCTGATGCGTGGTGCTGGCACTGGGCCGAGGACACGCACAGGAAGCCTGGTGCGGGGAGCTGGCACTAGTGGTACCGGGCCACACACCTCCGGGTGAGTGCAAGGAACAGGACACACCGGGTTGTGAAGGTGTACTGGAGACCTGGTGTGTATAGCCGGCATCAAATCCCCCGGAACTCCAACACACGTTTCAGGCTGAGTACGAGGAACTGACACGGGTGACATCGGACAGCTAACACGCTCCTCAGGGCGAATGCCGTGCATACTATGCCAAACCAACAGCTTTCTCTCTACTCTGTCCAATACATCCTCAACACTCTCAGACTCAGCACTCAGCTTCGCCGACAGCACCAATTCCATCCATGGCTCCTTACGGTAAACAGGGGGAGTTGGCTCAGGTCTTACTCCTGACTCTGCCACACTCTCCCTGTGCCCCCCCCCCAAGAAATTTTTTGGGGTGCCTCTCGGGCTTCCAACCACTCTGCCGTGCTAGCTCCTCATAATGCCGCCTCTCTGCTTTTGCTGCCTCCAGCTCGGCTTTGGGGCGGCAATATTCCCCTGGCTCTGCCCAGGGTCCTTTCCCGTCAAGGATCTCCTCCCAAGTCCATTTATCCAAATAGTGCAGCCTCTCCCACTGCTGCTGCTGCTGCTGCTGCTGCTGCCTCTGTTGCTTCTCCTGCTGCTGCCTTTGCTGCTGCTGCTGTTGCGCCTGCTGTACCTGTCGCTTCTCCTGCTGCTGCTGTTGCTGCTGCCTCTGTTTACCACGCCGCTTGGTCCTTGGTTGGTGGGTGATTCTGTAACGGTTTTCTAGGTGTGAAGGAGAGTCGGACCAAAATGCAGCGTGTAGATTGCGATCCATGTTTAATAAACAAACGTAAAACACGAATCAATTATAAACACTACAAAACAAAGAACGTAATGAACGTAACGAAAACCGAAACAGCCTATACAAGTGTAAACTAACACAGAGACAGGAACAAGGACACTAAGGACAATCACCCACAAAACCCAACACAAAACAGGCTACCTAAATATGGTTCCCAATCAGAGACAATGACTAACACCTGCCTCTGATTGAGAACCATATCAGGCCAAACATAGAAATAGACAAACCAGACACACAACATAGAATGCCCACCCAGCTCACGTCCTGACCAACACTAAAACAAGGAAAACACATACGGTGGTCAGAACATGACAGCTATATACCTGTACTATTAGTTCATGTATTTCCCTTGTTAGTCTTGTCTCTTTAGCCAGAAACTGCATTTTTATTATTGATGAATATTGAATTGAATGACCTCTGAAGGTACACTTAAAAGTATCCCAAACAATAAGGGGATTTGCTGAACCTATATAATACTGGAAGAATTCAGTTATAAATGACTATGTCTTAGTTAACAAATAAATTGTCCTCCAGTAAATGTTGATTCCATTTCCAATATCCCCGTCCACGTGGAAATTCTATAAGACCTGGGTCAGCGCTCCATACTCGTCCTGAGGTGCGTGTTAGTCGGCTGGTGGAGATTGTGCCAGCCTCACGCACCAGGCCTCCTGTGCACATCCCTAGCCTTGCACGTCCTGTGCCAGTGCTGCTCTCAGGCTCTCCAGTACGCCTTCACGGTCCGGTCCATCCTGTGCCACCTTCACACACCAGTCCTCCGGTGGCAGCTCCCCGCACCAGGCTTCCTGTGCGTGTCCTCGGCCCAGTACCACCAGTGCCAGCACCACGCACCAGGCCTTCAGTGCGCCTCGCCTGTTCAGCGCTGCCAGAGCCTTTCTCCTCTCCAGTGCTGTCGGAGTCTCCCGCCTGTTTAGCGCTGTCGGAGTCTCCCGCCTGTTTAGCGCTGCCAGAGCCTTTGTCAGTCTGCATGGAGCAGCCAGAGCTGTCAGTCTGCATGGAGCAGCCAGAGCTGTCAGTCTACATGGAGCAGCCTGAGCTGTCAGTCTGCATGGAGCAGCCAGAGCTGTCAGTCTGCATGGAGCAGCCAGAGCTGTCAGTCTGCATGGAGCAGCCAGAGCTGCCAGTCTGCAAGGAGCTGCCAGTCTGCAAGGAGCTGCCAGTCTGCAAGAAGCCGCCAGTCTACATGGAGCAGCCAGAGCCGCCAGTCAGCCAGACTCTTCCAGATCTGCCAGTCAGCCAGACTCTTCCAGATCCGCCAGTCAACCAGACTCTTCCAGATCCGCCAGTCACCAGACTCTTCCAGATCCGCCAGTCAACCAGACTCTTCCAGATCCGCCAGTCAACCAGACTCTTCAGGATCCGCCAGCCAGCCAGGATCTGCCAGAGCCTACTACCTGCCTGAGCTTCCTCTCAGTACTGGGCTTCCTCTCAGTCCTGGGCTTCCCCTCAGTGCTGGGCTTCCCCTCAGTGCTGAGCTTCCCCTCAGTGCCGAGCTTCCCCTCAGTGCTGGGCTTCCCCTCAGTGCTGAGCTTCCCCTCAGTGCCGAGCTTCCCCTCAGTCCCGAGCTACCCCTCAGTCCCGAGCTTCCACCTCAGTCCCAACCCTGGCCCAACAACCCTCACCAAGGACCTCACTGGACTGAGGGGCAGCTCGGGACTGAGGGGAAGCTCGGGACTGAGGGGTAGCTCGGGACTGAGGGGTAGCTCGGGGGGGTTCTGTCACGCCTTGGTCTTAGTATTTTTTATTTTTTATGTACATTTTAGAATATTTGCATGAAAATCTGTCACCAATTGGATGGAAACCTAGCTCTAGTTAGTAACGTTTTTTCTCTACAACCCTATTCCATATGTGTATTGCATTGGGGGAAATGGAGGGGGCAGAGTACGAAGTACTGCTGGATATGTATGACACAGTCCACGGTCCCTCTCAAAAACAAAACATATTTGGTTAGTAGAGACCCACATTTTTGCTGGGATAGGTAGTAAGGTTTTTTTCTACAGACCAATTTGTATTCCATATACAGTATTGCATTGGGGCAATGGAGGGGGCGGAGTAAAAAGCCGCAGCAGGCCTTGCCTGTAACGTTTGTCTTCCTCTGACGAGGAGGAGTAGTAGGAAGGATCGAAGGACCAATGCGCAGTGTGGTAAGTGTCCATATTGTTTAATAAGAATAATGAACAAAACAATAAACAACAACGTGCAATAACAAAACCAAAACAGTTCCGTGTGGCACAAACACTGACACGGAAAATAATCACCCACAACTCAAAAGTGAAACCAGGTTACCTAAGTATGGTTCTCAATCAGGGACAACGATTGACAGCTGCCTCTGATTGAGAACCATACCAGGCCAAACACAAAAATCCCAAATTATAGAAAAAAAAACATAGGCGGCCCACCCCAAATCACCCCCTGACCATACTAAAACAAAGACAAAACAAAGGAACTAAGGTCAGAACGTGACATTGCCACACAGTCCCCCTAAAAAACAAAACATATGTCTTTGTAAAAACATTGTAACTTTCATTATTGGTCTTAAAAAAGTGGCCATTGTTTAAAATGCAATGTGATGAAATGCTAGACTTTATTTTGAAGGTTTCCCAATTACCATACGAAAGTGATGTTCTCGTTTGTGCATAATTTTCAAATTTCATATTTTTTAAGATTTCAATGGGATAATAATACTGCAGCTGCTATAGCCTAATTTATACAGAAAGGTTTTATTCAAGCCAATCAATAGAGCTTGCCAGCTTGTAGTCCTAAAAAACGGAAATGAGTTAGTATTTTCTACCTCTGGTTCGTTGAACATTCCTATAGGTGAAATTAATGGGAAAAGAATGGAGTTTTGGGATAATCACCAGAAATTAGGTTTGAGGTTAACTGCAGGTTTTGGAGATCTTATACGTTGTTCTATATGAGACAATAGCATTTAGTTAACATGACCTTTATGAATCCTTTGTGCTTGTTTTGATTACATAAATGTTTCAAAATTCACAAAAAGTGATGTTAGCTGATGAAGATTATCTCATAGATCAAAACGTATAAGATCTCCTAAGCCTGTGTTTAACACTGACCTTATTTTCGGCGTTGATCCAAAACCCCTACAAACCCCCCATTAATTTCCCCATAGGCTTTGAAATGTCATGTTATTGCTTTGACCATTGCGGACGGAGTTAGCCTACCCCCGTTAGTGCCTACAAAAATACGCCAATAAAATGACTCTCTATTTAGCATTTTTGCAGAACTGTTTACATAGCAGGGATGAGGAATATCACATAACTGATGTGATTGCATCAGTATGTGATCATTTTAATAATTTGTACTATTTGCATAGTACAACTTTTCTAATATTGATTTTCCGGTAGCCTTTCCATTCTATTTTTTCGATATCTATGGCGCGAACATGGGCGTCGTTGTTCAATGTCCTGTCAGCTGACTAGCAGCATCTTTGGCTGTTACAACACACGGGTCGCTGTGTTCAACAGTTTCTAGCTTGCTAGCTACTACAACCTCGAATACCTATGCGGCTCGGCTAGGTTGTTATGTTACGAAGGAGCTAAATACCTCCGGCTTTGCATTTCCCCATAAGCTTTCAAACGTCATTGCTTTGACCTATGAGCCATTGCAAATGTTAGCACCTACAAAAATACGCCATTAATATTGCAGAACTGTTTACATAGTAAGAATGCTGAATATCACATAACTGATGTGATTTCATCAGTATGTGCTAATTTCTAGCTTGTTTTAACCATTTGTATATACAGTAACAAGTAAAACAATATTGCAACTTCCGGTAGCCTTGCGTTCTAGTTTTTCGCGCATGTCTATGGTGGGCGTAGTAGTAGGTGAATGTCTTGTCAGCTGACAAGCAGCATCTTTGGCTGTTGCAACACACGGGTCGCTGTGTTCAAACAGTTTCTAGCTACTACAACCTAGAATACCTATGCGGCTCGATTAGGGTGTTATGTTACGGAGAGCCAGAACTGGCGAAGGAGCTATACCTCCAGCATGGCGGCAGAAATACAACCCAAACCGCAGACTCGGACGCCTGTTCTGCTCAATAAAATCGAGTCTTCCCAAGATGTTGTGAACACGGCGGTTATAATTCCGAAGGAGGACGGGGTGATCAGCGTGTCTGATGACAGGTAGGATGGTACTGCTTTACAATACCCTTTTATGAGACCATGTTTTCAAATATGTGACTATCTAACGTTACAATATTACATACATTTTGCACAATTTCTATGCAAACTTGTCGCTACTGACGCTATAAGATCCCTATCGCTTAGTGGGTTTTCCCTCCGAACCGACCGCTCGGTCATTGCTCGAGTTTATTTATGCGACGTTAGCTGACTAAACTCAAGGTGAATAACATTTCTTATTCACTCCACAAACGGAGTTGAGCAGAGACGAGGCTTTGTGTAATTCAGTTCCGACCACATCGATTCGGTAAAGGTCAATACTATATATATATATATATATATATATATAACGCTTACCTTGTTCTTATGTTTGTCCTCTGTGTTGGGGGGGTGTAAAATAAACATCGCTTGAACTGAGCATACCCAATGATACAACATAATCTCAGAAGCATAGTACACTTTGCTTCATGTATGTCATTTATTTCACCTTTACTTAGCCAGGTAGGCAAGTTGAGAACAAGTTTTAATTTACAACTGCGACCTGGCGGAGAATAAAGCAAAGCAGTTCGAAACATACAGCAACACAGAGTTACACATGGAATAAACAAAACATTTGACCCGAAATCTGGGTCAAAGGTCGCTAGAGAAAGTGTTTAACAAAAATAGCACCAAAAGACACAGGTGGGCTCAGATTAACTAACAAACATTCTAGGATACGAATTTCCTATCAAAATGACATGCAGGGTTATACAATGTGCATTTCAAAATGATTTGCGATTAAATATATACGTATGCATTTGGGCTCCCGAGTGGCGCAGCGGTCTAAGGCACTGCATCTCATTGCAAGAGGCATCACTACAGTGCCTGGTGATACAGCCTGGATTCGAACATCCGGCCGTGATTGAGAGTCCCTTAGGGTGGCGCACAATTGGCCCAGCATCATCTGGGTTTGGCTTGGGTAGGCCGTCATTGTACATAATAATTTGTTCTTAACTGACTTGCCTGGTTAAATAAAATAAAGGATAAATAAAGAAATTAAATATGCACATTGGCATTTAATACGCAAATTGGCATTTCATATGCAAATTAGCTGTTAATTTATGCACATTTTATGTTGTACACAATAAATCATTGACATTCAAGTTATTTATTTTGACCTATTGCAATTAATCACACACATATGCTACTGACCTAACCAGAGGTAATACTTTTAGGGTTTTAGTGTGTTTATAACAGCAACTCTTATGTAATTTGAGTCAACATACTCAAATTATTTTTCTTCTGCCCACCCCTGCTCAAAACCTTTGAGCTAGAGACACCAAGCTAACATTACTGACTACTTCAGACTAGATTATCTGCCAAAATAGTTTTGATACAATTTCTACTTTTTAAACCATAGCAATATATGCATACAATTTAATGCATTTCAAAGGCCATAGACTTTCAATGGGGAAATTTCCATTCGCAGCTCCTCCCACACCTTCTATGCAAGACTCACTAGATTTACCCCTCCCTTAGGTTACACAAAGTGTGTGTGGTGGCGGACCTTCCTGAGATACTCTAGCAAAGGTGAGATTGCAGATGTTCATAAATGTGTGCACAACAAACCACTTCTAAAAAATTGATTCTTGGTTGGCCCAATTTTTTGTTTTAGCAGCTAAGGTATAATATTTCATACAATCAGGTGTCATTACAGTAGGTGCATATCTTAAGTGGCAAAAAAACATGCCTTTCTTGCAATCTGTAAACCCAACAATGCAGTAATCAATAACAATGGAGAGAATATCAAACAAAGTAGAATGAGCATCTGTAATGTCATACAACAACCAATGTGTAGATTGATACGTTTAAGCTCTGAGCATAATGATTATTAACATCTGTCCCACCTTTTACCCCTCCCTCACATAGACTTAGACTATTGTGTGTGTGGGTATACAGTTGAAGTCAGAAGTTTACATACACTTAGGTTGGAGTCATATAAAAAATAGTTTTTCAACCACGCCGCAAATTTCTTGTTAACAAACTATAGTTTTGGCACGTCGGTTAGGACATCTACTTTGTGCATGACACAAGTCATTTTTCCAACAGCTGTTTACAGACAGATTATTTCACTTATAATTCACTTTATTACAATTCCAGTAGGTCAGAAGTTTACATGCACCAAGTTGACTGTGCCTTTAAACAGCCTGGAAAATTCCAGAAAATTATGTCATGGCTTTAGAAGCTTCTGATAGGCTAATTGACATAATTTGTGTCAATTGGAGGTTTCCCCTAGGATGCATTTCAAGGCCTACTTTCAAACTCAGTGCCTCTTTGCTTGACATCATGAGAAAATCAAAAGAAATCAGCCAAGACCTCTGAAAAAAACTGGATCATCTTTGGGAGAAATTTCCAAATGCCTGAAGGTACCACCACGTTCATCTGTACAAACAGTAGTACGCAAGTATAAACACCATGGGACCACGCAGCTGTCATACCGCTCAGGAAGGAGACGCGTTCTGTCTCCTAGAGAGGAACATATTTTGGTGCGAAAAGTGCAAATCAATCCCAGAACAACTGCAAAGGACCTTGTGAAGATGCTGGAGGAAACAGATACAAAAGTATCTATATCAACAGTAAAACGAGTCCTATATCGACATAACCTGAAAGGCCGCTCTGTAAGGAAGAAGCCACCGCTCTGCAAGGAAGAAGCCCAACTGTGAAGCACAAGGGTGGCAGCATCATGTTGTGGTGGTGCTTTGCTGCAGGAGGGACTGGTGCACTTCACAAAATAGATGGCATCATGAGGAAGGAAAATTATGTGGATATATTGAAGCAACATCTCAAGACATCAGTCAGGAAGTTAAAGCTTGGTCGCAAATGTGTCTTCCAAATGGACAATGGCCCCAAGCATACTTCCAAAGTTGTGGCAAAATGGCTTAAGGACAACAAAGCCAAGGTATTGGAGTGGCCATCGCAAAGCCCTGACCTCAATTCCGTAGATAATTTGTGGGCAGAACTGAAAAAGCGTGTGCGAGCAAGGAGGCCTACAAACCTGACTGTTACACCAGCTCTGTCAGGAGGAATGGGTCAAAATTCACCCAACATTGTGGGAAGCTTGTGGAAGGCTACCCAAAAAGATTGACCCAAGTTAAACAATTTAAAGGCAATGCTACCAAATACTAATTGAGTGTATGTAAACTTCTGACCCACTGGGATTGTTATGAAATTAGTAAAAGCTGAAATAAATAATTCTCTCTACTATTATTCTGATATTTCACATTCTTAAAATAAAGTGGTGATCCTAACTGGCCTTATACATGTCAGGAATTGTGAAAACTGAGATTAAATGTATTTGGCTAAGGTGTATGTAAACTTCCGACTTCAACTGTGTGTGTGTGTGTGTGTGTGTGTGTGTGTGAGAGAGAGAGAGAGAGAGAGAGATAAATATCTATTTATCTCTCTCACTCACACACACACACACGGTACCAGTCAAAAGTTTGGACACTTACTCCATTCAAGGGTTTTTCTTTATTTGTACTATTTTCTACATTGTAGAATAATAGTGAAGGCATTAAAACTATGAAATAACACATGGAATCAATGCAGTCTCAATTGCTGTATCTTTTTTCACAAAACCCATATCGTCCAAGAAGTTATACTTTTGAATCATCTGTCCATAGCACATTCTTCCAAGAGTCCAGGTGCTTTTTTTTTAGCAAACCTGAGTGAACTTTCTGGATGACATGGGTCCCATTATGCCTGGCAAAAACCAAACCTAGCATTCTACAGTAAGAACCTCATACCAATGGTCAAGCATGGTGGTGGTAGTGTGATGGTTTGTGGATGCTTTGCTGCCTCAGGACCTGGACGACTTGCCTTAATAGAAGGAACCATGAATTCTGCTCTGTATCAGAGAATTCTACAGGAGAATGTCAGGCCATCTGTCTGTGAGCCGAAGTTGAAGCGCAGCTGGGTCATTCAGCAAGACAATGATCCAAAACACACAATCAAGTCTACATGGAAATGTCTAAAAAGCAACAAATTTAACGTTTTGGAATGGCCTCGTCAAAGTCCAGACCTAATACCAATTGAGTTGTTGTGGCAGGACTTAAAATGAGCAGTTCATGCTTGAAAACCCAAAAATGAGTTAAAGCAGTTCTGCATGCAAGAGTGGGCCAAAATTCCTCCACAGCAACGTGGGAGACTGATCAACAACTACAGGAAGCATTTGGTTGCAGTCATTGCAGCTAAAGGTGGCACAACTAGTTATTGAGAGTGTAAGGGGGCAAGTAATTTTTCACACAGGGAAATTGAGTGTTGCAGAACTTTGTTAAAGTAAAAAAAACTTATTTTATTTATTTAATTATTTGTAAACTCAGGTTCCCTTGATCTAATATTAGGGTTTGGTTGAAGATCTGGTTACATTCAGTATAAAAAATATGCAGAATCAGAGAATCTGAAAGTATTTTTCTTTTTTCATGACGCTATATTTGAGTAGCATTTTTTGAAAAAGTATGGATTTCAACAAACAAAGGCATGAAACTACTGAAGACAAAATTAGGCACAATCATTTCATAATAAAAAATAAAAAAGTATTGACCTTGGGTGAAATCGCTGTATCCAAAGCTGAATTCCACAAAGCCTGCTCTCTGCTCAATTCCGTTGGTTGAGGTCATCAGAAACTTCCTTCACCATGGAGTTTAGTCAGCTGGAGCTTATTTTGTATGCAGCATGTCGTCATGGCTCTTTCTGGCTGGACGTGGTCACCTAGCGTCTTCGCTCCTTTAGACCTGTACACATTGGTCTTGATGTGTACCAATGTCACCCCGCTTTAAAACTAATAGGCAGAGAGAGAGATGTATCTCATCAGAAACCTGACTTCTACACTGTGTCTGTCTGTTTATCGACCACTGATATACTGTCATGCAGACGTTGCATAAAAACAACCGGGCTTGTCAGTCAGCTGACATGAAAGCCCACTGGTCATCTCTCTCTAGCGTGTAATAAAATTCCCAGTCTCAACCACATGCTCATTCCAGTCATTCAAAGGTCACATAAGTAACAAATAATGATAGACCTATCAATTAGTTATTGTGATTTTACTTGTGTTCATTTTCTTTATGAATTATTAAAGGGAAATTTAAAAAAAGTTCAACTTTATATTCATCATCTCACCAGCCCAACATCATACAGTATGTGTAAATTGCACATTTCTATGTTTTGTATTAAAACAAGATAGAGGAAGATAAGTGTTTCCAATGACAGAATCAACCAATGCCTACTCATAATTGGTTAAAATAACATGAGGTAATTGTTAACACTTATATTCCCCTCGTTTTTCCCACAAAACATAGAAAACGCTCCATTTTCACATAAAGCTCTGTAAAAAATTAAGAGACCACTGCAAAATGATCAGTTTCTCTGGTTTTACTATTTATAGGTATGTGTTTGGGTAAAATTAACATTTATTTTATTCTATAAACTACTGACAACATTTCTCCCAAATTACAATTAAAAATATTGTCATTGAGAGCATTTATTTGCAGAAAATGACAACTGGTTAAAATAACAAAAAAGATGCAGTGTTTTCAGACCTCGAACAATGCAAAGCAAATAAGTTCATATTCATTTTCAAGCAACACAATACTTATGTTTTAACTTAGAGTTCATTAATCAATATTTGGTGGAATAACCCTGATTTTCAATCACAGCTTTCATGTGTCTTGGCATGCTCTCCACCAGTCTTTCACATTGATGTTGGGTGACTTTATGCCACTCCTGGCGCAAAATTTCAAGAAGCTTGGCTTTGTTTAATGGCTTGTGACCATCCATCTTCTTCTTGATCACATTCCAGAGGCTTTCAATGGGGTTCAGGTCTGGGGATTTGGCTGGACATGACAGGGTCTTGATCTGGTGGTCCTCCATCCACACCTTGATTGACCTGGCTGTGTGGCATGGATCATTGTCCTGCTGGAAAAACCAGTCCTCAGAGTTGGGTAACATTGTCAAAGCAGAAAGAAGCAAGTTTTATTTCAGGACAACCTTGTACATGGCTTGATTCATGTGTCCTTCACAAAGACCAATCTGCCCGATTCCAGCCTTGCTGAAGCACCCCCAGATCATCACTGATCCTCCTCCAAATTTCACAGTGGGTGCGAGACCTGGAGAGGCCTACAAGCCACAGTGTCTCGCACCCACTGGGACATTTGGTGGAGGATCGGTGATGATCTGTAATTATGAATTTCTGTGTAGTACAGATCAGGAACCCATAGTGCAATTTCATTACCGGGTCTAAATCCACTTCAACAAAATCTTTTATTTTTTTATTTTTTTATTTTTACTCAAGGTGCCATGTTATAGCTGACACCCCATTCTTTCTGCAGACATGTTTTGAATCTTAATTCGGAGCAGATATTTAAGAGTTTTTGGGAAACGTGGTCGCATAAAAACCTAAGGGAGATTTTACCGTAATACCATTACCAAAGTTTGCATCTGACCCGCAGGACGATCCGGATATGGTTGAAGAGAGACAGTGGCCAGTACTGGCCCAGCATCTATCACACTATGCCAGGTGAGTACTCGTCTCGCATTAGCCACTTATGCATGCATGGAGTTAAGCATCTAGGCCTAGCAACTCCATTGGCCTCATTTTGTGAGCTGTCGTTAGCTATTCTGTCTGTATGGAATCTGTTTTAGCATCTGTTCCTGTTTTAATACACACCAACTTTTCTTAGACTTGTCATTTCTTTCTTTTTGTAGCTTCATGCTCCTGTATGTCCTTTAACCCAGAGACCAGGAGGCTGTCTGTGGGAATGGAGAATGGAACCATCTCTGTAAGTGACAATTTCTGTAGTTTACACTCATCTATGGGCGTTACATATACTTTTCTACTTAGCATCCAGCCTCAATCCTGACACACATATGCCTACCAAAGCTTGTACCCCAGTGCCAGGGTCAGATTGGGGGTTGGGTTGTCATGGTTTCACATCAGCGGGTTACTGAGTAGCTACTGTGTGTTACTCTTTCACCGAGTCTTTGCTTCTCCAGACACCCAGCACTGATCTATACTCACAGAGGGTTTGTATCTCTGAGTAATCTCTTGCATGATTGGCTAAGCAGTTAGGTGGATCAATCAACACTGGGATAGTAAATATGCTTTCATCTTCAGGAATGGCTGTTTCACTGGGAAATGTAAGCGAGTTGTAGAATAATTGCCCTCACATTTTTGTAATTGGTGATCTCATTGGACATGTAGGCTATGGTTACTGTAAAACCCTTTGTCATTATGTGTAGATTATGGGATTTATTTGCAGAATAAATTGCCTGTCTAAAAATAACATGGATATCATTTTAAAGCTAAGCACTTCCGTTTTTGCTTAGGGCTCTTCGTAAGGTTATTTTAAGCGTTGGATAATTTTGATCCAAAAGTATGTCCCATATCAAATAAATATTGCGCTACTTCTTGGGAAAACCAGTGAGTGACATACTTCCTGTGTTTCAGGAGTTCATACTGTCTGAAGACTACAACAAGATGACCCCGGAAAGGACCTATGAGGGTGAGAAGGGAAGTGTAGACACAGGCTGTGTTCTCTGTGTGCCTCAGCTGACTCCGGTCAATGGCAGGAAGGGATTAAACCAGTCAAAATATATATATATTTTTTTCTGTTCATGGCACTTTACTTGGTTTTATCTGCAAGATCTCTAAAAGCAAGAAGCTAAGATTGAGGATGCAAAGAACACCAGTCCATCTACTGTATACTATGTTTGGTCATATATACCTGTATTGTTTTATCTGTTTTATTATCATGATGTGTTTCATAAGTGTGTGTGTTTTTTAGCCCACCAGGGCAAAGTGACAGTGGTGCTCTTTGTGTTGGAGATGGAGTGGGTCCTTAGTACAGGACAGGACAAGAACCTCACCTGGCACTGCTCTGAGAGTGGAACACAGCTGGGGTTATACCGCACCATAGCCTGGGTCTCTGGACTACAGTATCCTTCATCAGTTAGAAACAACCTATTCTACTCTTTCTATGCTATTCACATGATGTTGCTATGCCACACATACAGTTGTGGCCAAAAGGTTTGAGAATGACACATTCATTTTCACAAAGTCTGCTGCCTCAGTTTGTATGATGGCAATTTGGATATACTCCAGAATGTTATGAAGAGTGATCAGATGAATTGCAATTAATTGCAAAGTCCCTCTTTGCCATGCATTTGAACTGAATCCCCCAAAAACATTTCCACTGCATTTCAGCCCCGCTATTAAAGGACCAGCTGACATCATGTCAGTGATTATCTTGTTAACACAGGTGTGAGTGTTGACGAGGACAAGGCTGTCATGCTGATTGAGTTTGAATAACAGACTGGAAGCTTCAAAAGGAGGGTGGTGCTTGGAATCATTGTTCTTCCTCTGTCAAACATGGTTACCTGCAAGGAAACGCGTGCCATAATCATTGTTTTGCACAAAAAGGGTTTCACAGGCAAGGATATTGCTGCCGGTAAGATTGCATCTAAATCAACCATTTATCAGGTCATCAAGAACTTCAAAGAGAGCGGTTCAATTGTTGTGAAGAAGGCTTCAGGGTGCCCAAGGAAGTCCAGCAAGGGCCAGGACCGTCTCCTAAAGTTGAATCAGCTGTGGGATCGGGGCACCACCAGTACAGAGCTTGCTCAGGAATGGCAGCAGGCAGGTGAGTGCATCTGCACGCACAATGAGGCAAATACTTTTGGAGGATGGACTGGTGTCAAGAAGGGCAGCAAAGAAGCCACTTCTCTCCAGGAAAAACATCAGGGGGAGACTGATATTCTGCAAAAGGTACATGGGTTAGACTGCTGAGGACTGGGGTAAAGTCATTTTCTCTGATCAATCCTTTTCCGATTGTTTGGGGCATCTGGAAAAAAGCTTGTCCGGAGAAGACAAGGTGAGCGCTACCATCAGTCCTGTGTCATGCCAACAGTAAAGCATCCTGAGACCATTCATGTGTGGGGTTGCTTGTCAGCCAAGGGAGTGGGCTCACTCACAATTTTGCCTAAGAACACAGCCATGAATAAAGAATGGTACCAACACATCCTTCAAGAGCAACTTCTCCCAACCATCCTGGAACAGTTTGGTGACAAACAATGCCTTTTCCAGCATGATGGAGCACCTTGCCATAAGGCAAAAGTGATAACTAATTGGCTCGGGGAACAAAACATCGGTATTTTGGGTCCATGGCCAGGATACTCCCCAGACCTTAATCCCATTGAGAACTGGTGGTCAATCCTCAAGAGGTGGGTGGACAAACAAAAACTCACAAATTCTGACAAACTCCAAGCATTGATTATGTAAGAATGGGCTGCCATCAGTCAGGATATGGCCCAGGGGTTAATTGACAGCATGCCAGGGCAGATTGCAGAGGACTTGAAAAAGAAGGGTCAACACTGCAAATATTAACTCTTTGCATCAACTTTGTGTAATTGTCAATAAAAGCCTTTGACACGTATAAATGCTTGTAATTATACTTCAGTATTCCATAGTAACATCTGACAAAAATATCTAAAGACACTGAAGCAGCAAACTCTTTGGAAATTAATATTTGTGTCATTCTCAAAACTTTTGGCCACGACTGTACAATGCCTTCAGAAAGTATTCACACCCCTTTACTTTTTCCACATTTTGTTGTTACAGCCTGAATTTAAAATGGATTAAACATATAAATAAATCCCTGCCTACACAATACCCTATAATGTCCAAGTGGAATGTTTAAAAAAAAATGTTTAGGAATTAATTAAAAATGGAAAGATAAAGTCTAGAGTCGATAAGTATTCAACCCCTTTGTTATGGCAGGCCTAAATATGTACAGGAGTAAAAATGTGCTTCATAATAATATCTCACAAGTTGCATGGACTCACTCCTGTGTGCAATAATAGTTTTTAGCATGACTTTTGAATTACGATCTCATCTGTACCCCACACATACAATTATCTGTAAGGTCCCCCAGTCGAGCAGTACATTTCAAACACCGATTCAACCACAAAGACCAGGGAGGTTTTCCAATACCTCGCAAAGAAGGGCGTCTATTGGTAGATGGGTGAAAAAACAGACATTGAATATCCCTTTGAGCATGGTGAAGTTATTAACTACACTTTGGATGGTGTATTAATACACCCAATCACTACAAAGATACAGGCATCCTTCCTAACGCAGTTGCCAGAGAGGAAGGAAACTGCTCAGGGAGTTCACCATGAGGCCAATGGTGACTTTAAAACAGTTTTTAATGGCTGTGATAGGAAGAAAACTGAGTCTGGAGCAACATTGTAGTTACTCTACTATATTAACAGAATGAAAATAAATAAGCCTGTACAGAATAAACATTTTCCAAAACATGCATCCTGTTTGCAACAAGTCACTAATGTAATATTGCAAAAAATGTGGCAAAGCACAACTTTTTGTCCTGAGTGCAAAGTGTTATGTTTGGGGCAAATACAACACATGACTGAGTATCACTCTCCATATTATCAAGCATAGTGGTGGCTGCATCATGTTATGGGTATGTTTGTAATTGTTAAAGACTGGGGAGAAGAAATGGCGCTAAGTACAGGCAAAATCATAGAGGAAAACCTGGTTTAGTCTGCTTTCCACCAGACACTGAAATATTAATTCACCTTTCATCAGGACAATTTGCTTACCAAGAAGACAGTGAATGTTCCTGAGTGGCCGAGTTACCCTTTGCCCTGATGACAGCATTACACACTCTTGGCATTCTCTCCACCAGATTGATGAGGTAATCACCTGGAATGCATTTCAGTTAACAGGTGTGCCTTTGTTGAAAGTACGTTGTGGAATTTTAGTTTCTGTTTTGAATTTTTACCCCATTTTCTCCCCAATTTCATGGTATCCAATCTTGTCTCATCGCTACAACTCCCATACGGGCTAGGGAGAGACGAAGGTTGAAAATCATGCGTCCTCCAATACACAACCCAACCAAGCCGCACTGCTTCTTAACACAGCGCGCATCCAACCCGGAAGCCAGTCGCACCAATGTGTCGGAGGAAACACCGTGCACCTGGCAACCTTGGTTAGCGTGCACTGCGCCAGGCCCGCCACAGGAGTCGCTGGTGTGCGATGAGACAAGGATATCCCTACCGGCCAACCCCTCCCTAACCCGGACGACGCTAGGCCAATTGTGCGTCCCCCCACGGACCTCCCGGTCGCGGCCGGTTACGACAGAGCCTTGGCGCGAACCCAGAGTCTCTGGTGGCACAGCTGGCGCTGCAGTGCCCTTAACCACTGTATGTCAAGAACTTTTTACGTTTCTTCAAGTGCAGTCGCAAAAACCATCAAGCGCTATGATGAAACTGGCTCTCATGAGGACCGCCACAGGAAAGGAAGACTCAGAGTTACCTCTGCTGCAGAGGATAAGTTCATTAGAGTTACCAGCCTCAGATTGCAGCCCAAATAAATGCTTCACAGAGTTCAAGTAACAGACACATCTCAAAATCAACTGTTCAGAGGAGACTGTGTGAATCAGGCCTTCATGGGAGAATTGGTGCAAATAAACCACTACTAAATGACCCCTAATAAGAAGCTGAGACTTGCTTGGGCCAAGAAACACGAACAATGGACATTAAACTGGTGGAAGTCTTTCCTTTTGTCCGATGAGTCCAAATTGGAGACCACCATGTCTTTGTGAGATGCAGAGTAGGTGAACGGATGATCTCTGCATGTGTGTGTCCCACCGTGAAGCATGGAGGAGGTGTTATGGTGTGGGGGTGCTTTGCTGGTGACACTGTCAGTGGTTTATTTAGAATTCAAAGCACACTTAACCAGCATGGCTACCACAGCATTCTGCAGTGATACACCATCCCATCTGTTTTGTGCTTAGTGGGACTAGCATTTGTTTTTCAACAGGATAATGACCCAACACACCTCCAGGCTGTGTAAGGGATATTTGACCAAGAAGGAGAGTGCTGCATCAGATGACCTGGCCTCCACAATCACCCGACCTCAACCCAATTGAGATGGTTTGGGATGAGTTGGACCGCAGAGTGAAGGAAAAGCAGCCATCAAGTGCTCAGCATATGTGGGAACTCCCTCAAGACTGTTGGAAAAGCAGTCTAGGTGAAGCTGGTTGAGAGAATGCCAAGAGTGTGCAAAGCTGTCATCAAGGCAAAGGGTGGCAACTTTGAAGAATCTCAAATATAAAATATATTTTGATTTAACACTTCTGTGGGGTACTACATGACTCCATATGTTATTTCATATTTTTGATGTCCACTATTATTCTACAAGGTAAAAAAAATAGTTAAAATAAAAAAAACTATTGAATGAGTAGGTGTCCAAACTTTTGACTGTTACTGCACATCTGCTTTAAAATCTATGGCAAAACTTCAATGGTTGTCTAGCAATGATCAACAACCACGCTGCCAAAGATTATTCTAACATGTATTGACTCGGGTGTGAATACTTATGTGAATGAGATATTTCTGTATTTAATTTTCAGTACCTTTTCAAAAATGTCAAAACATGTTTTCACCTGTTTATAAAAACCCTTATTTTACCCAGTACGTTGACAACCTGGGGAATAGTTACAGGGGACAGGAGGGGGCTGAATGAGCCAATTGGAATGGTTGGGGTATTGTGTGTAGATGGATGAGGAAAAAATCAATCCATTTAATCCATTTTGAATTCAGGCTATAACACAACAATGTGGAATACGTCATGGGGTATGAATACTTTCTGAAGGCACTTTATCTTAATGGATACTTAAGTGAAATGTAAAGCCACAAAACATATTTCAAGTGGTAATGGCTTTTGACTGTCTCCTTCACCTCAAACAAGTGTATGTTTTTATAACAACGAAGCGCTGTGGGGTAGACCAGAGAAGGAGCCAGATTAGCGTCCAAGTAGTTGTTCTTATTGGGAGATGCTAACAACAGCCTTCAGTCATGCGGTCACCAAGGCAGCGGTCCAGAGAGTTTTCTGTAATGGCGAGATGAAAGGTTTGAGTACACTCCACTGTGGAGGGCACTCAATACCAACCAGCTCTGTGAGGTCATAAGACTGACTGCTTCTTCAAAGCCAGGTATAAACACTTCCCATGTTAAATATAGCAAAGCAAAACGGCGTTGGATTTCAGCTGACATCATTCATATGGCAGCCATTTTTTTGCTTTTGTTTGCCTTGCAAACCTAAAGGAGGCACTGTCCAAAATTGTTGAAATATAAAGAAATCAACTTGGAACGTGTATTTTCTTTAGTATGTCATCCAGCTAATTATCCATAACAGCCCCAGTTCTGAGTTGGCCTAGGGTCAGATTAGTACAGCAACCTTTTTCAGAAGAAGGAGAAATTACATTATGCTAAGTGAGAAGATTTGTCTTTTTTTTTTTTAAATTTATCTCTGGCTGTTATTGTTCTGGCCTCTTGTATCCAGGTCACAGGGAGAGCTGTGTTCCTGGCTGCGCCCTCAGAAGGTCACTGAAAGGACTCTCTTGAGCTCAGAGACTAAGTATATATGATTTTGTAGCTAATGAACAGTTGATTGTTGTGGGATCTTTAGTTTTTGCTGGATATGCAGTCAACCTTTCTCTGACTAGAATGAACCACATACAGATCAGATCCAGTAGGTTTCAACAAGGTAACACTTTGAGAATAGAGTAAATGTGTGTGAAGTTGCACAGATGCAAATTGTTCAGTTAAAGCAGCAATCCGTAGTTAAACGATAACAAAGTATTTTCCCGCCCATGTTTAGGTAAAATATTAGAAATGTAACTACTCTCAAATTCATAGACAGTGCTATAGATGCAAGGACTGACCATAAATTATATCACAATTATAGTTTTAACTATGTTCTTTAAAAAAAACATTTAAATTTACTTTCTGTACTAACAACGGAGTCAAACAAGCTCATTATTTTCAGTTCTGATGTGGTACGACAGTTGAACTAAGGTCATGAGGCATTTATACATTATATTCTTCAATAATCTATGGGTACATATCATTCATTTATAAAGCCAAAAATGAATGTAGCAACTGCAGATTGCCTCTTTAATCAGTCATTGCCACTGTCATGTTTTTGCTGGAGACCGTCCTTGACACAACCTCTCCCAGGTTTGATGTGGAGACAAGGCACGCCTTTGTGGGTGACCACTCTGGTCAGGTGACCATCCTGAAGCTGGAGCAGGACAGCTGTAGTCTGGTCACCACCTTCAAAGGACACACAGGTACTACTACTACTACATCCCACATTGGAACACAACACTCGTCCTCTACTATCCCATCCTCCACCAGCCTTAAAACTCCAGCTGGGGGGGGTTCGCCCTGTTTGGGCTACTCCAGTGGTTCATTACGCAGTGGAAACCAAATAAAGTGACCCTAAATATTTGAAAGAACACACAAATACTATTTTAAACCCAGGTCTGGAAAAATCATGTAGATTTTACAAGTAGTTCTGTTACATACTGACTGTCCCTCCCGACCACTTGATCCCCTGCCAGTAGTGACAGAGCTAATGAGCTGTGTGAGATATACACCCCGGAGGACAACCCTCACAGATATTTACAAACCCTATGTTCTGATCTGGGGTCAGCTGTTGTAGCATAGTCACATCTCCTTCTTCCTATATTGACAAAAAAGTGTGTGACTGACAACTGCTGACAGCACCACTATTCCAGGCCTGTCTCTTATCAGTAGAGTTGCACATTAGGGTTGAATATTTTGCCTGTATTTTACAAATGTTCCATCCTGAGAATAAATCACTTTTCTCCTGGGTCACCAAGTATTTCCCAACAAAACCGGAAGTGTCATTCAAAGCATTATGAAGCATATAAATATGTCTGGGTTTTATTAGGGCTTTGATCAGCATAAAAATTCAAACCTGATGCTACCTGAGTCTGATGATCCATATATTAAATACATTTATGACCCCTACATTAACATGTTGTATTATATGGATTGAAATTACACACATTGTTCAAACCATGATAAAGTAGAAGAGAACACGCTGCCTACAAATTTACAAGTATAGGCTAGTGAATTTGATTTTCATTTTGAAATACACTGCTCAAAAAAATAAAGGGAACACTTAAACAACACCAAGTTGTTAAGTGTTCCACAAGTCCAAGTCAATCACACTTGTGAAATCAAACTGTCCACTTAGGAAGCAACACTGATTCACAATAAATTTCACATGTTGTTGTGCAAATAGAATAGACAACAGGTGGAAATTATAGGCAATTAGCAAGACACCCCCAATAAAGGAGTGGTTCTGCAGGTGGTGACCACAGACCACTTCTCAGTTCCTATGCTTCCTGGCTGATGTTTTGGTCACTTTTGAATGCTGGCGGTGCTTTCACTCTAGTGGTAGCATGAGACAGAGTCTACAACCCACACAAGTGGCTCAGGTAGTGCAGCTCATCCAGGATGGCACATCAATGCGAGCTGTGGCAAGAAGGTTTGCTGTGTCTGTCAGCGTAGTGTCCAGAGCATGGAGGCGCTACCAGGAGACAGGCCAGTACATCAGGACACGTGGAGGAGGCCGTAGGAGGGCAACAACCCAGCAGCAGGACCACTACCTCCGCCTTTGTGCAAGGAGGACCAGGAGGAGCACTGCCAGAGCCCTGCAAAATGACCTCCAGCAGGCCACAAATGTGCATGTGTCTGGTCAAACGGTCAGAAACAGACTCCATAAGGGTGGTATGAGGGCCCGACATCCACAGGTGGGGGTTGTGCTTACAGCCCAACACCGTGCAGGACGTTTGGCATTTGCCAGAGAACACCGAGATTGGCAAATTCGCCACTGGCGCCCTGTGCTCTTCACAGATGAAAGCAGGTTCACACTGAGCACGTGACAGACGTGACAGAGTCTGGAGATGCCGTAGAGAATGTTCTGCTGCCTGCAACATCCTCCAGCATGACCGGTTTGGCGGTGGGTCAGTCATGGTGTGGGGTGGCATTTCTTTGGGGGGCCGCACAGCCCTCCATGTGCTCGCCAGAGGTAGCCTGACTGCTATTAGGTACCGAGATGAGATCCTCAGACCCCTTGTGAGACCAATGCAAGACAATGCTAGACCTCATGTGGCTGGAGTGTGTCAGCAGTTCCTGCAAGAGGAAGGCATTGATGCTATGGACTGGCCCGCCCATTCCCCAGACCTGGATCCAATTGAGCACATCTGGGATATCATGTCTCGCTCCATCCACCAACCAGTTGCACCACAAACTGTCCAGGAGTTGGCGGATGCTTTAGTCCAGGTCTGGGAGGAGATCCCTCAGGAGACCATCCGCCAACTCATCAGGAGCATGCCCAGGCGTTGTAGGGAGGTCATACAGGCACGTGATGGCCACACACACCACTGAGTCTCATTTTGACTTGTTTTAAGGACATTACATCAAAGTTGGATCAGCCTGTAGTGTGGTTTTCCACTTTAATTTTCAGTGTGACTCCAAATCCAGATCTCCATGGGTTGATCAATTTGATTTCCATTGATAATTTTTGCGTGATTTTTGTTGTCAGCACATTCAACTATGTAAAGAAAAAAGTATTTAATAAGAATATTTCATTCATTCAGATCTAGGATGTGTTATTTTTGTGTTCCCTTTATTTTTTTGAGCAGTGTATAATACGGCCTATTTGTATAATTAATAGGCTGACTCATTTATACCTTTCATAATATTTCCTCTAATGTTATTAGCCTACCTTTCTCTCTCTGTTGCTTCATTCCTTCCTCGCTTTCAACATTTAAATTAAATACATTTCGTTGTCCTTTTCATCATTCTAATGGGTTCTTTGAATAATATAGGACTAGTATTGGATGCAGAAGGCTTTCACTTCTCTTCACGAAGATTGAATGGTTATGGGTCTGAATAAATAACTGCTATAGCCTACCGCCATCGTGCGTTCACTCTTCTTTCAAACTACCCATGAGTTCTATTGGCTGCTGTATTTAAGATTCAGCAAAAAAACGCTAGCATCTCTCCTCGAATAGTCTATTGGTATAAGAAATGCTAAAGACATTATGTCCAGCAAGCTATTCTAGTCTAGTTGTTCCTGCATGGGACTCCGAGTTAAGGAGTGTTTTTTAAGGGGAGGCCAGCGAAGCACAGGTGCTTGCGTATTGCGCAAGAGACAGAGGCTATGAGTTAGAAGCTTATCATGCATAACACATCATAAATTAGCTCAACATAAGGCTAATACATTGCATTTATTACCTGAAAGAGTAGGCTAGGACACAGTGCCTTCTGAAAGTATTCAAACCCCTGGACTTTTTCCACATTTTGTTAGGTTACAGCCTTATTCTAAAATTAATTCAATAGTTTTTCCCCCTCATCAATCTACCCACAATACCCAATAATGACAAAGCAAAACAATTTTTTTTTTTGCAATTTTTGCAAATTTATATACTTTTTTTAACTGATGTCACATTTACATAAGTATTCAGACGCTTTACTCAGTACTTTGTTTTAAAGCACATTTTGGCAGCGATAACAGCCTTGTGTCTTCGCGGGTATGACGCTACAAGCTTGGACCACCTGTATTTGGGGAGTTTCTCCCATTCTTCTCTGCAGATCCTCTCAAGCTCTGCACAGCTATTTTCAGGTCTCTCCAGAGATGTTCGATTAGGTTCCAGTCTCTGGCTGGGCCACTCAAGGACATTCAGAGACATGTTCCCGAAGTCACTCTTGCGTTGTCTTGGCTGTGTGCTTAGTGTCGTTCACCTTTTGGAAGGTGAACCTTCGCCCCAGTCTGAGGTCCTGAGTGCTCTGGAGCATGTTTCCATCAAGGATCTCTCTGTAATTTGCTCCGTTCATCTTTGTCTTGATCCTGACTAGTCTCCCAATCCCTGCTGCTGAAAAACATCCCCACAGCATGATGCTGCCACCACCATGCTTCCCCGTAGGGATGGTGCCAGGTTTCCTCCAGACGTGACGCTTGGCATTCAGGCCTTTTACTGAGGAGTGGCTTCTGTTTATACAGTGAGGCAAAAAAGTATTTAGTCAGCCACCAATTGTGGAAGTTCTCCCACTTAAAAAGATGAGGCCTGTGATTTTCATCATAGGTACACTTCAACTATGACAGACAAAATGAGAAAAAAAAATCCAGAAAATCACATTGTAGGATTTTTTTATGAATTTATTTGCAAATTATGGTGGAAAATAAGTATTTCGTCAATAACAAAAGTTTATCTTAATACTTTGTCATTGCCAACAAAGGGTATATAACAGAGGTCAAACGTTTTCTGTAAGTTTTCACAAGGTTTTCACACACTGTTGCTGGTATTTTGGCCCATTCCTCCATACAGATCTCTTCTAGAGCAGTGATGTTTTGGGGCTGTTGCTGGGCAACACAGACTTTCAACTCCCTCCAAAGATTTTCTATGGGGTTGAGATCTGGAGACTGGCTAGGCCACTCCAGGACCTTGAAATGCTTCTTACGAAGCCACTCCTTCGTTGCCCGGGCGGTGTGTTTGGGATCATTGTCATGCTGAAAGACCCAGCCACGTTTCATCTTCAATGCCCTTGCTGATAGAAGGAGGTTTTCACTCAAAATCTCACGATACATGGCCCCATTCATTCTTTCCTTTACACGGATCAGTCATCCTGGTCCCTCTGCAGAAAAACAGCCCCAAAGCATGATGTTTCCACCCCCATGCTTCACAGTAGGTATGGTGTTCTTTGGATGCAACTCAGCATTCTTTGTCCTCCAAACACAACGAGTTGAGTTTTTACCAAAAAGTTATATTTTGGTTTCATCTGACCATATGACATTCTCCCAATCTTCTTCTGGATCATCCAAATGCTCTCTAGCAAACTTCAGACGGGCCTGGACATGTACTGGCTTAAGCAGGGGGTCACGTCTGGCACTGCAGGATTTGAGTCCCTGGCGGCATAGTGTGTTACTGATGGTAGGCTTTGTTACTTTGGTCCCAGCTCTCTGCAGGTCTTTCACTAGGTCCCCCCGTGTGGTTCTGGGATTTTTGCTCACTGTTCTTGTGATCATTTTGACCCCACGGGGTGAGATCTTGCGTGGAGCCCCAGATCGAGGGAGATTATCAGTGGTCTTGTATGTCTTCCATTTCCTAAGTCATTCATTCGCATTTTATTGCATGACATAAGTATTTGATCACCTACCAACCAGTAAGAATTCTGTCTCTCACAGACCTGTTAGTTTTTCTTTAAGAATCCCTCCTGTTCCCCACTCATTACCTGTTTTAACTGCACCTGTTTGAACTCGTTACCTGTATAAAAGACACCTGTCCACACACTCAATCAAACAGACTCCAACCTCTCCACAATGGCCAAGACCAGAGAGCTGTGTAAGGACATCTGGAATAAAATTATAGACCTGCAAAAGGCTGGGATGGGCTACAGGACAATAGACAAGCAGCTTGGTGAGAAGGCAACAACTGTTGGCGCAATTATTAGAAAATGGAACAAGTTCAAGATGACGGTCAATCACCCTCGGTCTGGGTATCCATGCAAGATCTCACCTCGTGGGGCGTCAATGATCATGAGGAAGGTTAGGGATCACCAGTCTCAAAGAAAACCATTAGTAACACACTACGCCGTCATGGATTAAAATCCTGCAGCGCACGCAAGTTCCCCCTGCTCAAGCCAGCACATGTCCAGGCCCGTCTGAAGTTTGCCAATGACCATCTGGATGATCCAGAGGAGGAATGGGAGAAGGTCATGTGGTCTGATGAGACAAAAATAGAGCTTTTTGGTCTAAACTCCACTCGCCGTGTTTGGAGGAAGAAGGATGAGTACAACCGCAAGAACACCATCCCAATTGTGAAGCTTGGAGGTGGTAACATCATTCTTTGGGGATGCTTCTCTGCAAAGGGGACAGGACGACTGCACCGTATTGAGGGGAGGATGGATGGGGCCATGTATCGCGAGATCTTGGCCAACAACCTCCTTCCCTCAGTAAGAGCATTGAAGATGGCTCGTGGCTGGGTCTTCCAGCATGACAACGACCCGAAACACACAGCCAGGGTAACTAAGGAGTGGCTCCGTAAGAAGCTTCTCAAGGTCCTGGAGTGGCCAAGCCAGTCTCCAGACCTGAAACCAATAGAAAATCTTTGGAGGGAGCTGAAAGTCCGTATTGCCCAGCGACAGCCCCGAAACCTGAAGGATCTGGAGAAGGTCTGTATGGAGGAGTGGGCCAAAATCCCTGCTGCAGTGTGTGCAAACCTGGTCAAGAACTACAGGGAAACATATGATCTCTGTAATTGCAAACAACGGTTTCTGTACCAAATATTAAGTTCTGCTTTTCTGATGTATCAAATACTTATGTCATGCAATAAAATGCTAATTAATTACTTAAAAACCATACAATGTGATTTTCTGGATTTTTGTTTTAGATTCTGTCTCGCACAGTTGAAGTACCTATGATAAAAATTACAGACCTCTACATGCTTTGTAAGTAGGAAAACCTGCAAAATCGGCAGTGTATCAAATACTTGTTCTCCCACTGTGTGTGTGTGTGTGTGTGTGTGTGTGTGTGTGTGTGTGTGTGTGTGTGTGTGTGTGTGTGTGTGTGTGTGTGTGTGTGTGTGTGTGTGTGTGTGTGTAATAATGACTATTACAACAATACTGAATGAAAACTTATTTTAACTTAATATAATACATCAATAAAATCAATTTAGTCTCAAATAAATAATGAAACGTGTTCAATTTGATTTAAATAATGCAAAAACAAAGTGTTGGAGAAGAAAGTAAAAGAGCAATATTTGCCATGTAAAAAAGCAAACGAAGAGCTGCAGGAAAGTGCTGTTTGAATGAATGCTTACGAGCCTGCTGCTGCCTACCACTGCTCAGTCAGACTGCTCTATCAAATATGAAATCATAGACTTAATTATAATATAATAACACACAGAATTATGAGCCTTTGGTCATTAATATGGTCAAATCCGGAAACTATCATTTCGAAAACAAAACGTTTATTCTTTCAGTGAAATACGGAACCGTTACGTATTTTATCTAACGGGTGGCATCCCTAAGTCTAAATATTGCTGTTACATTGCACGACCTTCAATGTTATGTCATAATTATGTACAATTCTGGCAAATTTATTACGGTCCTTGTTCGGAAGAAATGGTCTTCACACAGTTCGCAACGAGCCAGTCAGCCCAAACTGCTGCATATACCCTGACTCTGCTTGCACAGAATGCAAGAGATGTGACACAATTTCCCTAGTTAAAATAAATTCATGTTAGCAGGCAATAATAACTAAATATGCAGGTTTAAACATATGTACTTGTGTATTGATTTTAATAAAGGCCTTGATGCTTATGGTTAGGTACACATTGGTGCAACGATGGTGCTTTTTTCGGCGAAGTAGGCTGTAATTTGATGATAAATTAACAGGCAGGCACTGCATCGATTAAATGCAACGCTGGACAAGCTAGATAAACTAGTAATATCATCAACCATGTGTAGTTAACTAGTGATTTATGTTAATATTGATTGTTTTTTATAAGATAAGTTTAATGTTAGCTAGCAACTTACCTTGGCTCCTTGCTGCACTCGTGTAACAGGTAGTCAGCCTGCCACGCAGCCTCCTCGTGGAGTGCAATGTAATCGGCCATAATCGGTGTCCGACAATGCCAGTTACCGATTGTTATGAAAACTTGAAATCGGCCCTAATTAATCGCTCATTCCGATTAATCGGTCGACCTCTAGTATAGGGTTATACTGTATATCAATCTAGAACAGGATAAATGATTTTGGATGCAATTTGAATGGAGTTGATGGAGAGAGACTGCTGGAGGGGGCTCACTTTTGCACTGATTTAAACCGACGATATTCGAGTGAAAGGCTGTTTTAAATCTCTGCAGCTACATTTAAAAAAAGTTACGTTTACAATTGAAAAACAAGGTAACCCTGAAAGCCAGATGGAGATTGTTAAGATGGCGCCGGAGGGGGTGGCCGTTTCATGGGTTCTTAACCGTGCTATTTTGTTTGATTCTCGCATTGTTTGTAACTTATTTTGTACATAATGTGGCTGCTCCCATCTCTTATGACCGAGAAGAGCCTCTGGACATCAGAACAGCGATTACTCACCTTGAACTGGACGAATACTTTGTCTTAAATGAGTCGGACAAGAGGGATTTAATCAAGACACCCGAACAGGCCCTCATCCCCGTCATTCGCAGGAGAAATAGACAGAGGTTTTGTGGAAGGAGATTGGGGTGCCTTGTGAAGATCCGGTGACGAGTGGCTAATCTGCCTTTGCAGATTGTCGTTACTACATATTTTTTTTGTCTTTTTAGTATTTCTTATTGTATAAAATGTTTTTTTTTCCATGGGTGGATCAGCTTTGATATTGCAGATTGTTGCTTCCATCAATGTAATTGTCTGCATTTCCAATCCCCCATATGTTTTTGGGGTAAAATATATATACACACACTACCATTCAAAAGTTTGGGGTCACTTAGAAATGTCCTTGTTTTTGAAAGAAAAGCACTTTTTTTGTCTATTTAAAATAACACAAAATTGATCAGAAACACAGTGTAGACATTGTTAATGTTGTAAATTACTATTGTAACTGGAAATGGCAGATTTTTTTTAATGGAATATTTACATAGGTGTACAGAGGCCCATTATCAACAACCATCACCCCTGTGTTCCAATGGCACGTTGTGTTAGCTAATCCAAGTTTAGTATTTTAAAAGGCTAATTGATCATTAGAAAACCCTTTTGCAATTATGTTAGCACAGTTGAAAACTGTTGTTCTGTTTAAAGAAGTAATAAAACTGGCCTTCTTTAGACTAGTTGAGTATGTGTAGCATCAGCATTTGTGGGTCCGATTACAGGCTAGAAAAAAATTACTTTCTTCTGAAACTCGTCAGTCTATTCTTGTTCTGAGAAATGAAAGCAATTCCATGCGGAAATTGCCAAGAAACTGAAGATCTTGTACAAGGCTTTGTACTACTCCCTTCACAGAACAGCGCAAACTGGATCTAACCAGAATAGAAAGAGGAGTGGGAGGCCCCGGTGCACAACTGCGCAAGAGTACAAGTACATTAGTGTCTAGTTTGAGAAACAGGCACCTCACAAGTCCTCAACTGGCAGCGTCATTAAATGCAAAACACCAGCCTCAACGTCAACAATGAAGAGGTGACTCCCGGATGCTGGCTTTCTAGGCATTTCCTCTGTCCAGTGTAACGGAATTCCTCTTCTTCAGAGGAGGAGTAGCAAGGATCAGAACAATGTGCAGCGTGGTAAGTGTCCATAATGATATATTTAATAAATCAACTGAACAAAAGTACAAACAATCAACCGAAACAGTCCCATATGGTATTGTACAGGATACAACCACCCACAAAACACAATAGAAAACAGGCTACCTAAATATGGCTCCCAATCAGAGACAACGACTGACACCTGCCTCTGATTGAGAACCATACAAGCCAAACACATAGAAATATAACAACAAAACAAAACATAGAATGCCCACCCCAACTCACGCCCTGACCAACTAAAATAAAGACGTGACAGTCCAGTGTCTGTGTTCTTTTGCCCATCTTAATCTTTTCTTTTTATTGGCCAGTCTGAGATATGGCTTTTTCTTTGCAACTCTGCCTAGAAGGCCAGCATCCCGGAGTCGCCTCTTCACTGTTGACGTCGAGACTGTTGTTTTGCGGTTACTATTTAATGACGATGCCAGTTGAGGACTCAATTACCTCTACTAACCAGTACCCACTGTATATAGCCTCTCTCTTGTTATTTTACTGCTGCTCTTTAATTATTTGTTACTTTTATTTTAATTGTATCTTTTGTATTTTATTAAACTGCATTGTTGCTTAAGGGCTGTAAGTAAGCATTTCACTATAAGGTCTACTACACCTGTTGTATTCGGCACATGTGACAAATAGAATTTGATTTGGAGATGGGTAAATTAGACGTGCATTCTGTCTTTATATTACTGTAGCATAGACTATGCTGCAGCAAATGTAGGCCTACCTGTCACAAGAAAAAAAAGTGACCATGATGAGATGATAGGTCTACATGCATTGTGAACTGTGCTCCATACTGAGATGGGTCTGTCCCCACTCTGAGCGTTGAATCATCATGCGGAGGTCGTAGAGAAGACAGATTTATTTCCATTTCACGCCATGCTGTTCATATAAATAATTTATTATAATTTACATGTTTCTCTCAGTTATTTATTCCGGGAAAAGGGAGTGGTTTTGGGTGGTAAATCTCGGTAACCGGGTTCTCCCCATTCAACCCTATTACACGTTTGCCATTAAGCAATTATCTGCCTGTTAAACTGCCCTGAACATAAGTAAGAATTTAACACGAGGGTGCTCAAGAATGGCTCAAGAGATTTACATGAGCGTAAACCCCCAGTGGCCTAAAGAGGCAATTCACTTTTAAAAAATTCAACATTCATTCAATGCATCATTGTATTTATTTTCTGTTGTCCTGCTTACTGAATGTGTGTATGTCATTGGTTGTGCGTTATATGTTTCGAAGGTCGATCCTTTTTTGTCTTACTCTCTAGCTGCTGCCTGATCAAACTGCCTGTTAGATTAATGGGATCCCTGGTATGCCATATTCTCAGCAACATTTACATTGACGATCATAGACATGTATAATACTGTATTAATACCACATATATTTGAATGCCAACCTAAACTGAGTGATGCAACTCTAACTGCATCCTCTTGGAACTTTAGAGGAATAAATTCACCCCCCCCCCCCAAAAAAAATGGTTGAGAATCCTCTCCCCTCTCAGGCAGTTCAAGTCAGATATGTTTATTACAAGAAACACATCTAACTTGAGAAATTACAAATAAAGTGAATAAGCCAATTTGACTATTCTTCCTTTAACTCCCAAGAGCAGAGGGGTTGCCATCCTCCAAAAAATAAACACTATTTAAAAGACTGAAGGGCGCCTCATCTTTAATCATGGTACAGTCCATCATACACCATACTGAATTTATATGGTCCCAATACTGTCTGTCCTCAATTTTTGTATTTAATCTTCAAGCATTTACAATAATTCTAATTGGGGACTTTAACACTGTTCTTGACCCACTAGTTAACAGGAGCCCATGTCACATGCATTCAACAAGCGCCCCAGGACCATTAAAGGATACATGATTGAACAAGATATGGTGGATATTTGGCGCCTCTTCAATCCAGACAAGAGAGAGTATACCTATTTCTCACCTCGTCATAAAACGTATTCCCATATAGATCTTCGCATCTTTGATGTCCCAAATTTCCAATGCTACTCTGGGAAACTGCTGAAGTTGTACTTAGAGGAAAAATGATCTCCTTCTGCTCAGCAAAGAAGGAAAATAAAATAGGAACTTGAGAAAAATGTCAATGCTCTTGATACCCTCCTTGCATCCATTCAAACCAATAATATTCCTTTTTTTTCTTCAAATCAAATCAAATTTTATTTGTCACATACACATGGTTAGCAGATGTTAATGCGAGTGTAGCGAAATGCTTGTGCTTCTAGTTCCGACAATGCAGTAATAACCAACAAGTAATCTAACTAACAATTCCAAAACTACTGTCTTATACACAGTGTAAGGGGATAAAGAATATGTACATAAGGATATATGAATGAGTGATGGTACAGAGCAGCATAGGCAAGATACAGTAGATGGTATCGAGTACAGTATATACATATGAGATGAGTATGTAAACAAAGTGGCATAGTTAAAGTGGCTAGTGATACATGTATTACATAAGGATGCAGTCGATGATATACAGTGCCTTGCGAAAGTATTCGGCCCCCTTGAACTTTGCGACCTTTTGCCACATTTCAGGCTTCAAACATAAAGATATAAAACTGTATTTTTTTGTGAAGAATCAACAACAAGTGGGACACAATCATGAAGTGGAACGACATTTATTGGATATTTCTAACTTTTTTAACAAATCAAAAACTGAAAAATTGGGCGTGCAAAATTATTCAGCCCCTTTACTTTCAGTGCAGCAAACTCTCTCCAGAAGTTCAGTGAGGATCTCTGAATGATCCAATGTTGACCTAAATGACTAATGATGATAAATACAAGCCACCTGTGTGTAATCAAGTCTCCGTATAAATGCACCTGCACTGTGATAGTCTCAGAGGTCCGTTAAAAGCGCAGAGAGCATCATGAAGAACAAGGAACACACCAGGCAGGTCCGAGATACTGTTGTGAAGAAGTTTAAAGCCGGATTTGGATACAAAAAGATTTCCCAAGCTTTAAACATCCCAAGGAGCACTGTGCAAGCGATAATATTGAAATGGAAGGAGTATCAGACCACTGCAAATCTACCAAGACCTGGCCATCCCTCAACTTTCAGCTCATACAAGGAGAAGACTGATCAGAGATGCAGCCAAGTGGCCCATGATCACTCTGGATGAACTGCAGAGATCTACAGCTGAGGTGGGAGACTCTGTCCATAGGACAACAATCAGTCGTATATTGCACAAATCTGGCCTTTATGGAAGAGTGGCAAGAAGAAAGCCATTTCTTAAAGATATCCATAAAAAGTGTTGTTTAAAGTTTGCCACAAGCCACCTGGGAGACACACCAAACATGTGGAAGAAGGTGCTCTGGTCAGATGAAACCAAAATTGAACTTTTTGGCAACAATGCAAAATGTTATGTTTGGCGTAAAAGCAACACAGCTCATCACCCTGAACACACCATCCCCACTGTCAAACATGGTGGGGGCAGCATCATGGTTTGGGCCTGCTTTTCTTCAGCAGGGACAGGGAAGATGGTTAAAATTGATGGGAAGATGGATGGAGCCAAATACAGGACCATTCTGGAAGAAAACCTGATGGAGTCTGCAAAAGACCTGAGACTGGGACGGAGATTTGTCTTCCAACAAGACAATGATCCAAAACATAAAGCAAAATCTACAATGGAATGGTTCAAAAATAAACATATCCAGGTGTTAGAATGGCCAAGTCAAAGTCCAGACCTGAATCCAATCTAGAATCTGTGGAAAGAACTGAAAACTGCTGTTCACAAATGCTCTCCATCCAACCTCACTGAGCTCGAGCTGTTTTGCAAGGAGGAATGGGAAAAAATGTCAGTCTCTCGATGTGCAAAACTGATAGAGACATACCCCAAGCGACTTACAGCTGTAATCGCAGCAAAAGGTGGCGCTACAAAGTATTAACTTAAGGGGGCTGAATAATTTTGCACGCCCAATTTTTCCGTTTTTGATTTGTTAAAAAAGTTTGAAATATCCAATAAATGTCGTTCCACTTCATGATTGTGTCCCACTTGTTGTTGATTCTTCACAAAAAAATACAGTTTTATATCTTTATGTTTGAAGCCTGAAATGTGTCAAAAGGTCGCAAAGTTCAAGGGGGCCGAATACTTTCGCAAGGCACTGTAGAGTACAGTATATACGTATGCATATGAGATGAATAATGTAGGGTAAGTAACATTATATAAGGTAGCATTGTTTAAAGTGGCTAGTGATATATTTACATAATTTCCCATCAATTCCCATTATTAAAGTGGCTGGAGTTGAGTCAGTGTCAGTGTCGGTGTGTTGGCAGCAGCCACTCAATGTTAGTGGTGGCTGTTTAACAGTCTGATGGCCTTGAGATAGAAGCTGTTTTTCAGTCTCTCGGTCCCAGCTTTGATGCACCTGTACTGACCTCGCCTTCTGGATGATAGCGGGGTGAACAGGCAGTGGCTCGGGTGGTTGATGTCCTTGATGATCTTTATGGCCTTCCTGTAACATCGGGTGGTGTAGGTGTCCTGGAGGGCAGGTAGTTTGCCCCCGGTGATGCGTTGTGCAGACCTCACTACCCTCTGGAGAGCCTTACGGTTGTGGGCGGAGCAGTTGCCGTACCAGGCGGTGATACAGCCCGCCAGGATGCTCTCGGTTGTGCATCTGTAGAAGTTTGTGAGTGCTTTTGGTGACAAGCTGAATTTCTTCAGCCTCCTGAGGTTGAAGAGGCGCTGCTGCGCCTTCTTCACGATGCTGTCTGTGTGAGTGGACCAATTCAGTTTGTCTGTGATGTGTATGCCGAGGAACTTAAAACTTGCTACCCTCTCCACTACTGTTCCATCGATGTGGATAGGGGGGTGTTCCCTCTGCTGTTTCCTGAAGTCCACAATCATCTCCTTAGTTTTGTTGACGTTGAGTGTGAGGTTATTTTCCTGACACCACACTCGGAGGGCCCTCACCTCCTCCCTGTAGGCCGTCTCGTCGTTGTTGGTAATCAAGCCTACCACTGTTGTGTCGTCCGCAAACTTGATGATTGAGTTGGAGGCGTGCGTGGCCACGCAGTCATGGGTGAACAGGGAGTACAGGAGAGGGCTCAGAACGCACCCTTGTGGGGCCCCAGTGTTGAGGATCAGCGGGGTGGAGATGTTGCCTACCCTCACCACCTGGGGGGCGGCCCGTCAGGAAGTCCAGTACCCAGTTGCACAGGGCGGGGTGTCTCGAGCTTGATGACGAGCTTGGAGGGTACTATGGTGTAAGCGACTATTACAGGCCAGACTCAAACTTAATTAAATTCTTATTTCGACAGAAACAGGCGTTTAGTTATAAGAACACAACAAAATAGCCATGAACTCAGGGATAAGTCCAACAAGTTCTTGCTCTCGAACAATTAACACATTCTATAGTATCTCAGGATATAAGATTAACTGGGGCAAATCAGAGATCCTCCCTATAAATCTATTTTATTGGGACTCTTTAGCCAAAAATATCCCCTTCAGATGGTCACCTCAAGGCATTAAATATCTCTGAGTACAAGTACCACACAGGCTAGATAAAATGTTTGAATATAATTTCCCTCAACTATTGAAATTGGTCAAAGGAGATCTCGAAAGATGGACCTCTTCCTCTGTCTCTTGCCGGTCTTATTAATACATTTAAAATGATTCCAGTCCCCCCCCCCCCCCCTACAGAAATGGTTTGATACCCTTAACCATTCATAAAATATCAAGATTTTGTTGGAAACAGAGAAAGGCCTGAATTAAACTTACTATATTACAATACTGTAAACCCAAAGGCAGACTAGTAGCACCAGACTTTCAAAATTATTATTTGGCCTTTGGAATGAATAACAGCCAAATGGCTGTAAAACCACTTAAGATTCAAGATCTTCCCTATATTTTTCAATCTGTTGAAAAACTGCCCTTTTCCAATCCCTTCACATTAAATACACTGGAAGCATGGACAAGTTACTTGATAAAGGACATTTCATTTAAGTACTGAACAAAAATATAAACGCAACATGTAAAGTGTTGGTCCCATGTTTCATGAACTGAAATAAAAGATCTGAGAAGTTTTCCATTTGTAAAAAAAGTGTATTTCTCTCAAATTGTGTGCACAAATTTGTTTACATCCCTGTTAGTGAGCATTTCTCCTTTGACAAGATAATCCATCCACCTGATAGGTGTGGCATATCAATAAGATGATTAAACAGCATGATCGTTACACAGGTGTACCTTGTACTGGGGACAATAAAGGCCACTCTAAAATGTGCAGTTTTGTCACACAGCACAATGCCACAGATGTCTCCAGGTTTTGAGGGAGCATGCAATTGGCATGCTGACTTCAGGAATGTCCACCAGAGCTGTTGCCATAGAATTTAATGTTAATTTCTCTACCATATCGCTCCTCCAACGCCGTTTTAGAGAATTTTGCAGTATGTCCAACTGGCCTCATAACTGCAGACCTCATGTAACCAGCCCAGGACCCCCACATTCGGCTTCTTCACATGCAGGATCGTCTGAAACCATCCACCCGGTCAGCTGATAAAACTGAGGGCTATTTCTGTCTCTAATAAAGCCCTTTTATGGGGAAAAATTCATTCTGATTGGGTGGTCCTGGCTCCCCATGGCTGCGCCCCTGCCCAGTCATGACATCTATTGATTAGGGCCTAATTAATTTATTTCAATTGACTCATTTCCTTCTATGATCTATAACTCAGTAAAATTGTTGCATGTTGCGTTTTATATTTTTGTTCAGTATAGATACAGAAAAGGATTCATTTGAATAGCTCCTCGAGTGTTCAGTACCTACAGACTAAACAGCTACTTAAATCTAAATTGCAATTCAATCCGAAGCATTAACATATCTCAGAGCTAATCCGATTGCTCTTAGACAACCAGAGTTCAATAAATATTACTTGCAAAATGTTTAAAAAAGTGACAGGAGTAGGTGATGCTCTATCCTCCCTAGAGAAATGGAACCAGTGATTTGGACATCTCCCTTAACAGGGAAGCCCAGAAGAAAGTATTTACCACCGCCCACAGCATCTCATATAATAAGAAAATTAAACTTATCCAGTACGAAGTCCTACATAAATTCCACAATATCTATGGAATTTAGTGGCTGATGGGGCTTGTTGATTCGCTTCTGTGTTTTTTCTGCCAAAAAGATGTTCCCGACACTCATCTCCATGCGTTCTGGCTTTGTCCCATCATTGAGAATTACTGGATTGTCTGTCATCTTCCATATTACCGTGTTTTCATCCCCTTCACTCTGTATACTACACTATTTTGATGATGACGACCCCTGTTTCTTTTAAGGACTATTTTGATCTCATTAACAATCTGGGAAAAAAAGGGATATTGTTCAAGTCGAAAAGCAGATCCAATGTTTCAACCATACACTGGCTTAGTTTATGGTCTGACCTAGCCTCCCTGGAGATATCCATCTTCAAACTAAATAACAAACTGAAGGACTTTTACACAATCTTGGAACCATTTCTATCCTACACTGCCCCCAGGCAACCCCAAATATGGCACTTCCTACCTAATTATTATATCTCTTCTAACTGGCAACTTATCCACTAGTCTGGTCCTTTGTTGTCCCCTCCTGTCTTGTCCTGTCTGGTCGTCTCTTGTTTTGTCCTGTTTTGACTTCTCCCTATTTTCTTTAAATAATTTTTCTCTTTCTCCTCTTTTTTATTTTTTACCCTACTTTTCTGCTCTTTCTAACTTTTTGGTGGTCATTTACATTCACAATAATAAACAGTACATGGGATGGTGGAAGAGCTACGGGATGAGAGTGGGTGTTAAGAGGACAATGGATCATATTTGGTACCTGGTGTACTGGCTTATATTTGACGTGATGAATTTGCACCATATTTTAAAATTACAAGTAAATAATCAAGTTGTCCTTCTGTTATGGGGGGGTGGATGTGCATTTGCTGTCTTACCAAGAAGTAGAAACTCAGTGAGCTATTTTAGTTTGTTTCTTTAGTTTGTTCCACTTGGTACAGCCTTGACCAGGTCAAGTTAAAGATCCAGAGGCTGGGAATGTTTGTTATCTCCAGTACGATCTAAAGAATGTGTGTTAAGTGTTCTGCTGTCTCTAGGCAACGTGACGGCACTGTGTTGGGACCCGGCCCAGAGAGTGTTGTTCTCTGGCAGCTCAGATCACTCCATCATCATGTGGGACATCGGGGGACGCAAAGGCACCGCCATAGAACTGCAGGGACACAAGTAAGACTTGCACACTGAACGTCAACATGGTCGTCCAATATAGTCTTCAAATGTACTCCCACTGTAGTATTAAAACCCAGTGTATTCATCTGGATGATACAGTCTTAGAAACTGTTGAAATGCCTCTTAGTAGTCTCCTAAGGGGCGTTTCTGCTAAGTAATGATCCAAAACATTAGGCTGATACATGTGCAGTCATGCAGTTGGAGAAGGTGTCTGAGTCCGCAAAATGGAAAACCAAGAGCACTTGTGGATAGAATGTATGAAATGTAATCATCAAATCAAGCTTTATATACTGCATCCTTGTGTGTGTGTTAACTATGCAGTGATAAGGTCCAGGGCCTGTGCTATGCGCCACACACACGTCAACTGATCTCCTGCAGCTCAGATGGAGGCATCGTCATCTGGAACATGGACGTGACCAGACAGGAGGTGAGGGAGGGATGGACTGATAAAGATAGAGGGATGGAGCAGAAGGAGGGAGGAAGAGAAACCTCAAGGCAGTGAGACGGATTGCGGGGGGGTTGAGAGAGAGACCTGAAACAGACCGAGTGGCTTTAAACCACAGCCATAGATGCACAGACAGAGAGAATGACAAACTGAATGAAAATTTGAATGTTCATGTACTGAATGCAAATGAGGTGTTCAGTGCCAACATGGCAGATAGTTTGCTGAATCTGTGTAGACTACCTATGGCTTTGTTTGGCTCTAACCATCTCTCACTTAGGTTATACCTAAGCACTGATTATGGGTCAGTTCCCTTTATTAACTCCCAATGGTTAAAGGTAGGATTGAGAAAGGGAAAGCTGATTCTAGAGAATTACTGTATTTAAGGTCTTTTTTCAACCTGTCTATCTGTGTGTTCCCACAGACCCCAGAGTGGCTGGACAGTGACTCGTGTCAGAAGTGTGAGCAGCCATTCTTCTGGAACTTCAAACAGATGTGGGACAGTAAGAAGATCGGCCTGCGCCAGGTACAGTGGGCTCCATACTGTCACTATCACTCTGGGGTGTAGTTCACCTATTGTCCACAAAAGGGCAGGAGAAGTCCCAATTTTGTGTTCTTACTGGTGAAATACAGAATAACAGCCCTGGTGTGGCCTCAGCTGTTTGTGAGTCTACATGAGTGAGATATATGCACATTGTCGTTGTCTGCCACCCGAGTAGGGCCAACCCAAGCCCCAGTATCTCCTATCTCCTCTCCCCCAGCACCACTGCAGGAAGTGTGGGCAGGCTGTGTGTGGAAAGTGCTCTGCCAAGCGCTCCACCATCCCTCTCATGGGCTTCGAGTTCGAGGTGCGGGTGTGTGACAACTGCCATGAGTCCATCACAGACGAGGAGTGAGTAACACACACAACTGTGCACAAACAAGCTAATAACATCAGTGGTGTAAAGTACGTGAGTAAAAATACATGACATGTGGACACCTGCTTGTCAAACATATCATTTCAAAATCATGGGCACTCTTCAGGGAAGGCTTTCAAATAGATATTGGAGTATCCATTCAGCCACAAGAGCATCAGTGAGGTTGGGCACTGATGTTGGGTGATTACTCCTGGCTCGTAGTCGGCGTTCCAATTCATCCCAAAGGTGTTCGATGGGGTTGAGGTCAGAGCCTAGTGGCCAGTCAAGTTCTTCCACACCGATCTCGACAGACCATTTCTTTATGGACCTCGATTTTGGGGCGGCAGGGTAGCCTAGTGGTTAGAGCATTGGACTAGTTAACTGTAAGTTTGCAAGATTGAATCCCCGAGCTGACATGGTACAAATCGGTCGTTCTGCCCCTGAACATGGCATTTAACTCACTGTTCCTAGGCCGTCATTGAAAATAAGAATGTGTTCTTAACTGACTTGCCTAGTTAAATAAAGGTGTATAAAAATATATATAAAAAAATAGGCCAAATCGGTGTCCAAAAATACAGATTTTCCGATTGTTACGAAAACTTGAAATCGGCCATTCCGATTAATCGGTCGACCTCTAGTCTTAGGATGGCGCTGTGATATAATGGTAGGGAATACCTGAGACAGCACCGATTTCTGCTGCTGTGGTGGAGGGAAGGCGATAGACTCATGAGGGCCTGGGCTGTGACTGTCAGAATAAGCAACTGTTTTATGCTGGAAGAGAGTCTGTGCTCCGCCGTAGTTGGGATGTATTCTGTCCTCACTGAAACAATCCCTCAGCTCCCAGAACCGGTCAAAATTGTAAATGAACGCCACTTCCACTGAGGCACAGTACATTTTCAGACAGTGATGCATTTGGAGGAGTCTGCTGATGCAGTTAGACCCATGGGCTATTTTTTATTTATTTAACCTTTTTATTTAACTACGCTAGTCAGTTAAGAACAAATTCTTATTTACAATGACGGCCTACCCCGGATGACGCTGTGCCAATTGTGCTTCTGTATTGTGGGAAGCTTCAAAATATCATGAATTTTCGCTCCAGGAAAGCACAAGGTTCTGGCATCCTCAATAGCTACTTGTCTTTCCATGGAGCATCCCATGGTATGGGGGGTGGGGGTGCTGCTAGGAGTACTGTTGCCTATAGGGCCGTTGCCTCTGAGATGGGGGGGGGGGCTGTCGCGGGGATCGACAAGAGGGCCTCTGTTGGCTCGGTGGTCCGATGTCACGTTGGTATGGTGATCCTTTGTTGGGGACATCTTCTGGTCATCAAATTTTTTTCCTATACATTTGGTGATAACTGTTTTCCCCCCTCCCCGTCTTACAGCCGGGCGCCCACGGCGACATTCCATGACAGCAAGCACAGCATAGTTTACATGCACTACGAGCCCACGACGGGCTGGCTGCTGACCTCTGGGGCCGACAAAGTCGTCAAGGTGAGACAGACACGACCAGACACTTTGTATCTAATACAGGAGGATACATTTATGCAAAGTATTTTCTTGGGTGCATATATGTGTATGAAGGAGTCTGTTTTTTTATACAGCTTATGTTTGTGTGTGTGTCAACAGCTCTGGGACATGACTCCAGTGGTCTCCTGAGGGTCATCGTTGACAGGGAGCAACATGGAGCTCCATCCACCTATCAGGGTAGAGCTTACAGCCTGGTGGCTGTCATCCTGAGAGGAAGAGGGAATGTCAACAAGAACAACCACCACCACAACAACAGCTAAACAACTTACAACTGCAGAGCAACATCCACAGAACCTAGAAACACCAGGCCTTTCTTGCCTGTCCTAGTCCCTCTTGGGGACTAAACGTGAAAAGCTTTACACTGGCTGCATAAATAATTCCCTATATTGTTTGGTTTATTATTATATTTATGACAATAGTTTTGTAGTAAAGGGAACTCCGTTTACCTACTGAATATCAAATACAGCTAGGTGGGCAAATATATAGCTTATATTGAAGTGCCTTCCTCTCATTTTCTTATAGCTTTCCCTCCAGTTAACAGAAAGAATGAACCAATAGTCCTAAAACAAATTGAAGCACGAAATGTACCTGGGTTGTGAATACCAGTTATATATGTAACTTGTATGTACAGCAGCAAGATGGAATACTCTAATATATTCATGAAACTACAGAAGGTCCCAAAGTTGACCTTATAAGGCTCATTGGTTTGACTCTTTGTTTTTAACATTGTTGCAGTCTGCAGAGGGCAAAATACCACTGTTTCTAGGTGGATCATGTTTCAGTTGGTGTCAGGAGGGTCATAGCCTAATGTATGGGAATTAAGCTCTTACCCTACGAGCTACGAATCCTGCTTGTTTCCTGTTGTACCTGATAATTAATTGCAACCACCTGGTGTCCCAGGTCTAAATCAGTCCCTGATTATAGGGGAGCAATGAGGTCCAGAGGTGAATTTGAGGGTACTACTGTATAGCTTCTATGCTCTCTGAAAGTCATCACACATACACACACAGCTGGTGAACAAGTCTACATGTGGTATCTCACTGTCAGGTAATGGTTGACCGCCACAGATGTAGAGGACTTGGAGAAAGAAATGTTTTTCTTTTTTTTATGAATACTGTATTACAAACTGAAGTTCTAGTTTAGGCTTGCCATTTGAAATTGTAAATCATAAAGAACATTTTCATTACTTTACTTTATTGTAGAGTTATTGAAATGTCACTTACTATACTTTTGACTTCAGTGGTGGACTTAGGGTGGCAAAATTCCAGAAACATTCAATAAATTCCCTGGTTTTCAAGAAAAAGTGGTTGGTCATTGGATACCGGATTTCCTGCCTATTCCGGGAATCTTCCAACCGGAATTTCGGAAAACCAGGGAATTTATTGAAAGTTCCAGAAATGTTGCAGCCTTACTTAAACATGATTCACTACTTGTAGACTCTTCTATGTTATTTGCACTTCAGTTGTTACGGTTCAATTTCTCAGAGAACTAAATCATAACAAAGCACTTTTTATTGTCCAATACATACACTTACAATATGTTGTCTACAGACTCAAATGACACAGGGTTGTAGGCTGAAAATATTTATTTTCCATTGAGGTGAGGGGTATACCAGACTGGTGATCAGTTGTTAGTGGATGTGTGTGTCAAATGTATTTGTGTTACGATGAGTTTATTTATTGCTGTGTGTGTGTTACTGTAGCCTCCAAGATAGACATCTCTCATGTAATACACACACCATCAAGGTCATTATCATTGACTGATAGTGTGGCTATGAATCAGGACTTTTGTGTGATAGATAGTTTTTTACGCTTTAACATTCTCAAAGTGTATTGATGGCTATGATAGGTGTCATATCCTGGATATAACTACAGTTGTTCAAGTTAAGTTCATGCACATGATTTGTTTTCTAGGCAGAGCCACTATTGTAAAACCACAACAACCTGTCTGCATGTTTATATTTGTGTTATACAACCATAATTAGCCATGATACTTTTTCATGAATACTAGCATGTTGATTAATCCGTCACACATATCTTGGGCCTAAGCTAATACATATCTACTGGTGGAGAATGGCTGTATGGGGCTCTAATGCTATATACTGTAGTAGTCAATCACTGACTTGAGAATTATACTATTCCTATAAGTTTCCTCATTTAATGACCTCTGTACAGTTATCATTGTTGGGAGGCAAAAAGGTATGAGTTCCATGTTGATTCATAAACCAAGACTGATTTACAATATCTGAATGACTGCTGATATGATTTGAAATACGTTTTTTGTGTTATGTTTTTATGTAACCTGGATACCAGTCTCTTTCTCTGCTTTCATCAGCATGTTATCATTGGCAACACTAGTGTTACTAAATGGATGAACTGTCAGTCTGTCACCTAGGCATACCGGTTTTATGTGATGCAGTATGATTCTCACAGGTTGGTGCTGTACTGTGTGTATGTAACCCAGGGGGGTTTATCACAAAGCAGGATCTGGAATCAGAAAATCAAGAGCTATAGTATATCTGTTTATCAAAGCAAGGTAGCTAACTCCTTAATCCTGCTCTGTGCCATTTCCCTCCGGTCTTAATGTGCAGTTTGTCCAAGCAGCAGATTATTGGAGATTTTCTAGTCGTTAAGAATATCATTCCTACATGTCTCATCCTAAAGCTGATCTGGGTACAGGTCATCTGAGTAGAGATGTGTGCTCTTATTATTCTATCATTTTATTTCCCCTTGTTGTACTGCAGCTGATGTACTCATGTTTGTATTTCATAAAATGTATATGAGGTGACAAAGACAGGATGTCTCTTCATGTGAATGCCTAGTATTCATGTAGAGATTCAGCTGAATTCTTAATTTAAAACAAGTTGTTCAGCTCATCAGCTCTCTCCATTGTTCAATCTGTCAATAAATCATGCTTTGTCCAGAAAGTCAATGCAAGGTTATTCAAACAGCAATCACAATGAGTTACAAATCGTCAAACTTATTTGCTGACGAGATGTTTGGAGAGAAAAAACAATAGTATTGGAGCTAAAGTTTTACTGTAGTCCTCTAACAGAAAAAAACTAAACATAAAGAATTGTATTTTTCATCTAATCTAAGAGTGTCGGTTATTATTTATTTTATTTATTTAACCTTTATTTAACTAGGCAAGTCCGTTAATAACAAATCCTTATTTATGACGGCCTACCCCGGCCAAACCCAGATGACGCTGGGCCAATTGTGCGCCGCCCAAGGGACTCCCATTCACAGCCGGTTGTGATACAGCCTGGAATCGAGCCAGGGTCTGTAGTGATGCCTCTAGCACTGAGATGCAGTGCCTTATACCGCTGGGCCAATATAAGTTTATAAAAAAAAAATCTGTATGAAAAATGTAGTGCTATAAACTGAAGAACATTCTCAAATGAAGTGAGGCTTTTACTTTAGCCCCAGTGTACCTCATCAGTGATTGGTTCAATAGCTGCAACAGTATGATAGGTCAACAAGTTTGGTGTTTATATTGATGTGGATATTTCTTAGCAATAACAATGGGGAGCATCAATTGGAGGTTTTTAACTGTGCAAATTCAAAGTGTTTGGGGCGGTGGGAGGGCCAGTAACACCCATTTGTCTGAGCCAGGGGTAATGCCATTGACAACTGCTCCTGTTTTGAGTTTGGGAGTAGAGGATCTGACCTGCGACTTTAACACAAGCGCATTGAGTTCCTCACAGGCTTTCCTATATACAGTGCCTTGCGAAAGTATTCGGCCCCCTTGAACTTTGCGACCTTTTGCCACATTTCAGGCTTCAAATATAAAGATATAAAACTGTATTTTTTTGTGAAGAATCAACAACAAGTGGGACACAATCATGAAGTGGAACGACATTTATTGGATATTTCAAACTTTTTTAACAAATCAAAAACTGAAAAAATTATTCAGCCCCTTTACTTTCAGTGCAGCAAACTCTCTCCAGAAGTTCAGTGAGGATCTCTGAATGATCCTATGTTGACCTAAATGACTAATGATGATAAATACAATCCACCTGTGTGTAATCAAGTCTCCGTATAAATGCACCTGCACTGTGATAGTCTCAGAGGTCCGTTAAAAGCGCAGAGAGCATCATGAAGAACAAGGAACACACCAGGCAGGTCCGAGATACTGTTGTGAAGAAGTTTCAAGCCGGATTTAGATACAAAAAGATTTCCCAAGCTTTAAACATCCCAAGGAGCACTGTGCAAGCGATAATATTGAAATGGAAGGAGTATCAGACCACTGCAAATCTACCAAGACCTGTCCGTCCCTCTAAACTTTCAGCTCATACAAGGAGAAGACTGATCAGAGATGCAGCCAAGAGGCCCATGATCACTCTGGATGAACTGCAGAGATCTACAGCTGAGGTGGGAGACTCTGTCCATAGGACAACAATCAGTCGTATATTGCACAAATCTGGCCTTTATGGAAGAGTGGCAAGAAGAAAGCCATTTCTTAGATATCCATAAAAAGTATCCATAAAATACTTAAAAAGTGTTGTTTAAAGTTTGCCACAAGCCACCTGGGAGACACACCAAACATGTGGAAGAAGGTGCTCTGGTCAGATGAAACCAAAATTGAACTTTTTGGCAACAATGCAAAATGTTATGTTTGGCGTAAAAGCAACACAGCTCATCACCCTGAACACACCATCCCCACTGTCAAACATGGTGGTGGCAGCATCATGGTTTGGGCCTGCTTTTCTTCAGCAGGGACAGGGAAGATGGTTCAAATTGATGGGAAGATGGATGGAGCCAAATACAGGATCCTTCTGGAAGAAAACCTGATGGAGTCTGCAAAAGACCTGAGACTGGGACGGAGATTTGTCTTCCAACAAGACAATGATCCAAAACATTAAGCAAAATCTACAATGGAATGGTTCAAAAATAAACATATCCAGGTGTTAGAATGGCCAAGTCAAAGTCCAGACCTGAATCCAATCGAGAATCTGTGGAAAGAACTGAAAACTGCTGTTCACAAATGCTCTCCATCCAACCTCACTGAGCTCGAGCTGTTTTGCAAGGAGGAATGGGAAAAAATTTCAGTCTCTCGATGTGCAAAACTGATAGAGACATACCCCAAGCGACTTACAGCTGTGATCGCAGCAAAAGGTGGCGCTACAAAGTATTAACTTAAGGGGGCTGAATAATTTTGCAAGCCCAATTTTTCCGTTTTTGATTTGTTAAAAAAGTTTTAAATATCCAATAAATGTCGTTCCACTTCATGATTGTGTCCCACTTGTTGTTGATTCTTCACAAAAAAATACAGTTTTATATCTTTATGTTTGAAGCCTGAAATGTGGCAAAAGGTCGCAAAGTTCAAGGGGTCCGAATACTTTCGCAAGGCACTGTAGTTGAAGTAGTTACCAAAGCCATTGCTTACACCCTCCACAATACCCTGTGCTCTTTCTCTGTGAAGCCCTTAGCCAACAGCTTCTCTTGCTCCTGGAGATTGCTATCTATCGCTGTCTCCAACTTCTGTTGCTTCTCCTTCGCCTCCTGGCCCATCTCAGCCTAGAATGACAGAGGAACAACACAATACAGACATCCTGGTTATGGATTTACAAGTGGCATCTTCTTAAACACCTCCCTCAGTTACTACAATCTGTGGTTATAGTAACATTAAATACATACAATTTTATTTTAGGAGACATGGTATACTATAGGTTTCCAGTGTCCATCCATACCTCAAGCTGACGGATGCCCTCTCCCCCTCTCCTGTATAAGTTTCTCTAATTGTTGCTGTTTCTCTGCCTTCACCTTCACTTCTGTCCAGCCAGGGCTCTCTTGCTCCTCTTTGTCAGAAAAGACAGTAGCCAATGGCTATTTCTCGAGTGCAAACTGATTGATTATTAATCTGAAAACTGGCCGTTATCTGAGATTAAAGTAAGAAGAACGTCAAGCCACAAAGGCATGAATTAGGTTTCCAGATGTGAGTCAATTACAGACTACTACTACTTACTTACTTAAACAGATTAAAAATGTATTCAAAACAATTTATTCATAAACTGATATGCATTTTACATACAACTTCAGAGATTGGTCAAATATTTTCTAATTATAATGAGCTCCAAAGGTATTGATACAGTGACACATTTGTTGTTCTTTTGGCTCTCTACTCCAACACTTTGTATTTTAAATGATACAGTGACTATGATTTTAAAGTGCAGACTGAGATTTTATTTGAGGGTAAATTACAGCACTTTTTGTACATAGTTCCCCCATTTTAGGGGACCAAAAGTATTTAGGGAAGACATAGCATGACTCACTACATCAAGCTTGTGACTCAGCAAATGTATCCAACACATTTGTAGTTTGTTTTGGTTGTGTTTCAGATTATTTTCTGTCCAGTAGAATGTAATTGTAAATTGTCATTTTGGAGTCACTTATTGTAAATAAGAATTTAGTATGTTTCTAAACTTCAACATTAATGTGGATGCTACCATGATTACATATAATCCTGAATGAATCGTGAATAATGAGTGAGAATAATGCAACCTCCCTGTAATTGTAGTGGTGAGAGGTTAGCGTGTCATGGGATTATGCTATTTGTGCGTTTAACTTTCTCACTCATCAGTAAGGATTACCCCTAATCATGGTAGCATCCACATTGATGTAGAAGTGTTTAGAAACATTTTATTTCAGCTCATGAAACATGGGACCAACACTTTGTGTTGCGTTTAATATTTTTGTTTAGTATATGTGACCGACCGCATTGATTCGGGTCTTATGTAGCAATGTTTTTTTTTTTACATTGGATAAAAGCAGACACACACACTGCATTTGAGGAACAATTGGAAAGTAATTCTGATTTGAATGTTGATAAACTTGTGACTTCACTTTTGAGAAAATGTCCTTGAATGTTTTGGTACTTCAATAAAAATATTGAACCTTTATTTAACTAGGCAAGTCAGTTAAGAACAGATCGTTTTTTACAATTATGGCCTAGCAAAAGACAAAAGGCCTCCAGCGGGGATGGGGATTTTTTTTACATTTAAATTAATACAAAAATATATATAGGAGAGCTCTTGTCTACACCCATTCAGCATCGTTCACACCCTCTTAAAGTTTTAGCCTCACCCATGTCTTTAACGGTTGATCCGAGCGTTCTATCCTAACAACATCAGTCAAGCACCAAAGCTAACTGGTTTACTATTTGACTTCATATGGAGGAACAGGGTTGGGGAGTAACGGATTACATGTAATATTGAAATCAAATACTTTTGAAAAACTAGATTACTTCGAGGATTCCTTTTAAATTCATTAAGGATGTTTGCGAATTTTTTTTGTTGAAACTTGTGTTTTCTCAATGACATTCAAATCAGCATTTAAAAAAAGCGTAAGTTTAAATTTGTTCCACCTGAGCGAGTCTGAACACAAGTCAGAGACCCCTATGATAATACATGATGGATCGCTGGAAAAGAGCAGGAATAGGTTTATGTAGGCTAAAATCCAAGCTGTGTCTTCCAATGGTGCGACTGCTGTCGGCATCCAAAGATGATCCAACTTGAATAAACGCTTGGAGGTAAAGATGACAGCAGTGGTATAGTCTATGGCGATTCGGATATCACTTATTATTGATATCTACATAGCGCATTGATGTGAATCACACTGCTGCGCTCTCATTTAGCTATTTGCGCCTTACGAATTGTGTTTGGACACATGCTCAAACTTGCACACTTTTGATAGACTTGAAGGGGCAATATGTAGTTGCTACATCCATATCCATGGATTATTGAAGAATATAATTTATAAATGCCTCATGAGCTTAGTTCAACTGTCACACTCCATGAGAACCCAAAATATAAGCGGTTTTTATTCCAATGTTTGTAAACACGGTATAGCCTCAAAATGATTAAAACAATACCTTTTATATCATGGATGGTCAGTCCTTGCATCCATAGCTGTCTATTAATTTGAGAGTGGTTACATTTCTCCAGGCCCATCCCTCAGCAAAACAGAGGCGGGCTTTCATTTTGTTATTGTTTCATTTGTGGATGTTCCCTTTAAACAGCTGCATATTATCAAGATATCAAAGTGTCACCAACAAAAAGGTAAACAATAGGCTTATAGCAAATGCAGCATATGGCATTCATTTTTCACATGTACATAGCACTTTCAGGCGTGCTCAAAGCATGCCATTTTATGTGCACAGCGTTTATTTTTCAACTCGAATCAATGAGACATTTAAACTAAAAGTAATTGAATGTAGTCAGATTACGTTACTGAGTTTGGGTAATCCAAAAGTTACGTTACTGATTACAATTTTGCACAAAACTATTTAGGAAATAAGGATTTCATTTGGAATATAATCCCTCATTTAATTTTCAAAACAGAATCGTGGTCTAGAATTCTTACTCAAATGCAACTTTGATGTGGGTAAAATGCCTATTAAGCTTGCTAACTTTCATAAACAAGTACTTCTAACTTGGAACCTCATGTACAACAATTTCCCCCACATAGATATACAACAAGTCTGTTTTTCCAGAACAGGGTTGACAACAATATTATCTGGGTTAAAACATCGAATAACGATGGACAACTATATGATTATCCAGAAATCATGAGAACACACAATGTTACATTCACTCCTGAGGAGTTTCAAATAGTTGTTAGAGCTGTCCCTAAAAAGGTGCTATTCTTCTTTTAGGAGAACAGTACTCCAAGTGCAACTGTTGAGGATTTTGTAGCCTCAATACAGCTAGAAGGAGTTGACATTTTAAACTATAAATGTAATAACATGTACAGGGGGGCAAAAAAGTATTTAGTCAGCCACCAATTGTGCAGGTTCTCCCACTTAAAAAGATGAGAGAGACCTGTACTTTTCATCATAGGTACACTTCAACTATGACAGACAAAATGAGAAAAAAAATCCTGAAAACCACATTGTCGGATTTTTAATGAATGAATTTGCAAATTATGGTGGAAAATAAGTATTTGGTCAATAACAAAAGTTTATCTCAATACTTTGTTATATACCCTTTGTTGTCAATGACAGAGGTCAAACGTTTCCTGTAAGTCTTCACAAGGTTTTCACACACTGTTGCTGGTATTTTGGCCTATTCCTCCATGCAGATCTCCTCTAGAGCAGTGATGTTTTGGGGCTGTTGCTGGGCAACACGGACTTTCAACTCCCTCCAAAGATTTTCTATGGGGTTGAGATCTGGCTAGGCCACTCCAGGACCTTGAAATGCTTCTTACGAAGCCCCATTCATTCTTTCCTTTACACGGATCAGTCGTCCTGGTCCCTTTGCAGAAAAACAGCCCCAAAGCATGATCTTTCCACCCCCATGCTTCACAGTAGGTATGGTGTTCTTTGGATGCAACTCAGCATTCTTTGTCCTCCAAACACGACGAGTTGAGTTTTTACCAAAAAGTTCTATTTTGGTTTCATCTGACCATATGACATTCTCCCAATCTTCTTCTGGGTCATCCAAATGCTCTCTAGCAAAATTCAGACGGGCCTGGACATGTACTGGCTTAAGCAGGGGGACACGTCTGGCACTGCAGGATTTGAGTCCCTGGTGGCGTAGTGTGTTACTAATGGTAGGCTTTGTTACTTTGGTCCCAGCTCTCTGCAGGTCATTCACTAGGTCCCCCCGTGTGGTTCTGTGATTTTCTTGTGATCATTTTGACCCCACGGGGTGAGATCTTGCATGGAGCCCCAGATCGAGGGAGATTAATCAGTGGTCTTGTATGTCTTCCATTTCCTAATAATTGCTCCCACAGTTGATTTCTTCAAACCAAGCTGCTTACCTATTGCAGATTCAGTCTTCCCAGCCTGGTGTAGGTCTACAATTTTGTTTCTGGTGTCCTTTGACAGCTCTTTGGTCTTGGCCATAGTGGAGTTTGGAGTGTGACTGTTTGAGGTTGTGGACAGGTGTCTTTTATACTGATAACAAGTTCAAACAGGTGCCATTAATACAGGTAACGAGTGGGGGACAGAGGAGCCTCTAAAATAAAAAGTTACAGGTTTGTGAGAGCCAGAAATCTTGCTTGTTTGTAGGTGACCAAATACTTATTTTCCACCATTATTTACTAATACATTCATTAAAAATCCTACAATGTGATTTTCTGGATTTTTTCCCTCATTTCGTCTGTCATAGTTGAAGTGTACCTATGATGAAAATTACAGGCCTCTCTCATCTTTTTAAGTGTGAGAACTGACTAAATAGAACTGACTAAATAGTTTTCTTATATACAGTGGGGCAAAAAAGTATCAAGATGTTACTATTCCCTCTGCTAGAATATACTGGAATATAGCCCTATGACAAGTAAACTGGAACAAAGTATCGTTGTCTGGCAAATATTGCATATCTAATAAGATGAAGTATCATACAAACTCATTCATAGAATCTAACCTGTAAAGACCTTTATTATACACAGATTCAAAATAGCTTACAAATGTGTATTTTGTGGTTGTGACCCAGAGACTCTACCATTTATTTTGGGACTGTTCTTATGTCAGAAGATTTGGGAGTGAGAAGATTTTATTTTAAAATAAACTACTATTAATGTTAATTTGAAAGACTGATATTATGTTTTATTTTGATCTAAACTATATGGACAATTTAACTTTCATTGTGAATTTGTTTAGTTTTCATGGCAGATTCTTTATCCATAAAATAAAGTGGGCGGAGAAGATAATTTCAAAGTGATATTTAAATTATCTTTAACTTCTTAGGGCTGAGATCGCTAACGGGATCGATATGACAACAGCCAGTGAAAGTGCAAAACAGAAAACAGAAATCCCATAATTAAGATTCTTCAAACATAGAAGTATTTCACACCATTTTAAAGATACACTTCTTGTTAATCCGACCACAGTGTCCGATTTCAAATAGGCTTTACGGCGAAAGCACCACAAACGATTATGTTAGGTCAGAGCCAAGTCACAGAAAAACACAGCATTTTTTCCAGCCAAAGAGGAGTCACAAAAATCAGAAATAGAGATAGAATTAATCACTAACCTTTGATGATCTTCATCAGATGACACTCATAGGACTTCATGTTACACAATACATGTATGTTTTGTTCGATAAAGTTCATATTTATATATATTTTTAAATCGCAGTATACATTGGCGCATTATGTTCAGTACTTCCAAAAACTTCCAGTGATTTTGCAGAGCCACCTCAATTTACAGAAATTCTCATAATAAATGATGAAAATACAAGTGTTATGCATGGAACTTTAGATACACTTCTTCTTAATGCAACCGCTGTCAGATTTCAAAAAAGCTTTTTGGAAAAAGCAAACCATGCAATAATCTGAGTACGGCGCTCAGAGACCAAACAAGCCAAAAAGATATCTGCCATATTGTGCAGTCAACAGAAGTCAGAAATAACATTAGAAATATTCACTTACTTTTGATGATCTTCATCAGAATGCACTCACAGGAATCCCAGTTCCACAATAAATATTTGTTTTGTTCGATAATGTCCATCATTTATGTCCAAATAGCTACTTTTGTTAGCACGTTTGTAAACAGATCCAAACTCACGATGCACGTTCACTAGCAGATGAAATGTCAAAAAGTTCCGTTACAGTCTGTAGAAACATGTCAAACGATGTATAGAATCAATCTTTAGGATGTTTTTAACATTAATCTTCAATAATGTTCCAACCGGAGAATTCCTTTGTCTGTAGAAAAGCAATGGAATGCGAGCTACCTCTCACGTGAACGAGCATCACGAGCTTGTGGCCCTCTGCCAGACTTCTGACTCAAAGAGCCCTTATGAGCCTCTCCTTTACAGTAGAAGCCCCAAACAAGTTTCTAAAGACTGTTGACATCTAGTGGAAGCCTTAGGAAGAGCAACATGACCAATATCCCACTATATCTTCAATAGGGAATGAGTTGAAAAACGACCAACCTCAGATTTTCCACTTCCTGGTTGGATTTTTGCAAGCCTCAGGTTGCTGCCTGCCATATGAGTGCTGTTATACTCACAGACATCATTCAAACAGTTTTAGAAACTTCAGAGTGTTTATCCAAATATAATATGCATATATTAGCAACTGGGACTGAGTAGCAGGTAGATTATTCTGGGCACCTTATTCATCCAAGCTACTCAATACTGCCCCCAGCCATAAGAAGTTTTAACTCTCTTTTGCTCTCTCTCTCTCTTTCTCTGCAGTAGCGCAAACAAAAAGGGAGGCTTCTGAGCGGGAGTCAAGCCATGGAGGAGTAGCTGGTAGTCCAGGAGAAGTTGAGAGTGGACCAACAGAGGACGTACGAAGAGAATATGAACCAGCTGATGGAGAGGAAGGACAGAGAAGGTAGAAATGCCGTAGCAGAGCATGACAGAGTTCTACAGGCCAGACTCAAGGTAAAAACTGAGAACACTTTAAAACTAAAGTAACTGTAGAAGTAAGATCAACTGTGTCTGTCTGTGATGTGTACACTGCATTTGTCAGGCGTATACTGTTTGTGGTGTGTATGTCTTTTACTGTATATACTGTGTCTGTGACATTGTGTTTGTCATTTCAGGAGCAGAATGACCCTTTCCAGCAAGGGTTTGATGACAGAGCAGACCAAATGCAAAGAGAGATGCTCTTAAGGGAGCAAATGCACAAGAGGAAGAGAATAGGCCTTAATTTATGAGCAAGGCTCTGGATAAGGGAATAATTCCCAAAGTAGGAGGAATGGCCTTAAATTGGCTGTCAAAGTTGTTCTGATGAAGGTTCTTGAAATTGATTTGATCAACTTTTTATTGAAGTTAATTGACTTACTTACTTTAAATTAAGCACTCCATTTAAGGTTTCATATCATGTTAGCTTAAAGAACCCCCCACCCCCACAAAAAAATATATACACACACAACTATGTTTTATAAGTAATTTACATGACAAAAATCAAGCTTTTAGAAGGCATGCTGAAAATATAAGATTTAAATATTTATTGGTGCCTTTTATTATTTACTTGAAGTTGATTAACTGTCTTTAATGCACTGGACATTCTACACTAGAGTGTGTACAGTGGTATGTTAATAAAAAGCTCAATAGCCTTGGCTTTATTTGTGCTCTTAATAATAAAACACATTTCTGCACACAGGTCCTGGTTTGATTAACAAGGATAAAATAATTTTAAAGAAAGTATGTCAAAGTACTAAACCACGTAAAACAAGACAAACAACATGTAGCTTTAAGAACAGTATCTCAATGATTCTCTGGACAAGTCAAATATAAAGACTGACTGTTTGTTTTGGTTGTACAGTAAACTAATAATAACAGAATACAAAACAGTTGTAATGACACTATTACCGCTGACAACAGCCAGAAGCACCTTTGAACATGAGCCCTTGTTAAACCCTGATGAAAACCTTTGTGTATATGACCAATAAAATTTGATTGAGTAAAAATGCTGTGGATGGTATACACTGCTAAATCTGAGTAAAACATGATTTATTCATCCATCAACCTAAACCAGCTGCCTGGCTAGAGCACATTCTGAAATGGAAGGTCCAGTTTCCATAGAAGTTCTGACGTAAACACTATGTACTGTATTCGTACTGAACTGTATGTAGTATGCAACATTCAAGCTAATGGAAAAGCCTTTGTAGAAGAATTTGAGGGAAATAGTATGGTGTAAAACATTATGAAGCATCAAATGACACCAAACTAGAGGTCTTCATGGATCCCCCTGTACCCGAATTCCTGATACCCGATCCAGGACCCGAACGGGTCCAGATCCAGAAGTTGAAATAATGTCACGGGTCTGGGTTGGATCCGATTGTCACTGGTCTCGGGTTATGTGTAATGTTAACTGACTTGTCCAGAATGACCCATAGAGACCTGAACTCGACTGCTGCAGTAGAGAGAGAAATGGTACAATTTATTCACGAGACCGGCACATGTAGCTTGTTGTTGGCCAATCATAAGTAATCAAAGCGGTAATAGGCTACAGTCATAGAGCCTCCGCATGGGGCAAAAGTTAGGCGATACCTAATCAATAGAAGATTGAATTAAAATGTAAATAAGTTAAAAGGAGAAGGATAGGCTACAACGACGAAGAGTCCACAGGTAGGCTGCTACTTTATATTCTGAATGGAGCAGTGGAGGCTGCTTTGGGGAGAACGGCTCATAATGATGGCCGGAAGAGACAGTGGTGGTTCTGGGGGGGGGGGGGGGCGTGACAACAATTTTGGACCCCCTTGTGGCCCCCCTAAATATTGTTCTTTTTTTACATCCGTTATTAGACAGTGGCAACGATGCTGTTTATGAACATGGTCTTTTGCCTGCTAATGCCTGCAATGCAGTGAAGAAAACGATGACAATAACATCTAATGTAACTGGCCCCAGCTTGGCCCCCCCAGTTGAAATGGTCTAGAACCGCCACTAGGAACAGAGCATGGAATGGCATCAAACACCTGGAAACCATGTGTTCAGTGGCGGATTTAGGCATAGGCGATATGGCCAGCATCTTGCCAGGGGCGGCCGCACAATTTTATTTTAATAATAATAATCCGAATGGTGACATTTGCACAAATGGTTTTCTATCACTCATTTGCACGTCACGTCAATGATATGTCACCGTGTGGGAGTGGGTGCCCTGATTCTAGTTTGTGAGCTAGGCAGGCAACTGCCTGGGAAGGTTTCACACTCAGAAGTACAAGATGGGGAGGGGGCGGAGGTAGGTTGACTTCAGGTCTCCCTACTGGAAGCCCGAGATAGATTCCCCTGCTCCCCCTATCAAATAGCACACCTCTAACTTTGTACAGTACTAATACAACTAGTTGTGCAATTTAGTTTGTGTGTTTATTGTTTGAAGTGCAATAATCAGGTTCTCCTCTTTATAAGTGTGTTATTCTATTTGTGTAAAATAGGATTTGTGCAATTTTGTTTTATTTGTGTTTTTTGTTAGCAATAGGGTAATAATTACATTTTATTTTCTATTTATATACTACAATTGGTTTCTATTCGTCTTTGATATTCATGAGTCTTATTTTTGTATATTTATAGTTTTAAATGTTAGGATGATGTATTTGTGGTGTTCCAAATGATAAAAAATGTGTTTGTGCAGAATGGTGCTTTTGGGGGGGGGGGGGCAAGCCATACAAGCTAGAACTGCCGCTGCATGTGTTATATACCATTCCACTCCAGTCATTACCACGAGCCTGTTCTCTCCAAATAAGGTGCCACCAACCTCCTGTGGAATGGAGTCATTGTTGTTTGTAAATGTGTAGGAAGAGAAAGTGCCACCAACCTCCTGTGGACTGGAGGCATTGTTGTTTGTAAATGTGTAGGACGAGAAAGTGCATGCAGCCTCAATTAGCCTAGCTATCTTCTCCCGGTTTGGTGCAGTCAAGACAGGTACTACGTAATCATATTGGATGATAAATAACCTAGCAATAGCAGCTATTATTCTACTACAGCGCGAGTCAGCGATGGTTGGTTGCGGTTTCTCTCTCCCTCCTCCCCACGTCACTCGCTCACACTCACAGCAGACTACTACACACACAGCACAGCCCCTGCTAGAGCGTCACCTCTCTCTACCTCCCCTTTTTATCTGCTCCAGTTAATAAAGTAGCTTAAAAATGGACCTTTCTGCTGCTTGTCTTACTCGGAATGGACCAGGTCTATACGGAACGGGTCTAGTTGTACTGAACGGGCTTCTATATTTATTTATTTTTACTAATTTATGCATTTCAGGTCTGGATGGGAAAACCCCAGGTCCATTTCAGAACGACCAGTGAAGGCCTCTACCCGAAACATGAGCCACTGAAATGCTCTGTGTGGCTACACTTTGATCTTAGCAATAGCAAGCAATCAATTTACAGATCATCATAAATAGAAAATGGTTGTAAAAATATTACTGCTATGTCCGCTTTATACAGTGCATATCTATAATGAGGAGTGTTTGTCAACGGACACATGGGCTTGAGGGTCTGTCTGTTCATAACCTTTTGACCGCTGTAGGAGAGGTCAAGGTTTGAACTTGTGTGCGAGCTGCTCCAATATTGCCTGCAGCTTCTCCTCATCGGCCGGAGAGGACCTGGATAAAGCCAGCGGAAGGTGTGTGGGCACCGCCATTCGGTCTGGGGCATTATGGGAAAAGAAAAATAGAGGAGCAGATGTAAGAGATAGCAGGACGGTATCTGAACAGCTAGGATGCATCTATCAGGGAGGCATTTCTAAGCAAAAATACCCCGTCCTCTTCCTGTTCCACCCTCAACACTCTCCATCCCTGTGTCTCACCCTGGAAGAAGAGTCCACTGGGCTGGTTGGAGGCCACTGCTGAGACAGCCAGCCACACCACTGTGTCGGCCCCCATGGACTCCGTACGCAGCTTGTTCTTCATCTTAGCATGGAAGTCAGGCATGGACAACTGGACAGCTACAGGGAACACAGAGACACAGATACATTAGCAAGTCAACACAGATGCAGGGAGTTTTTTTCAACACAGAACAATCATCTAGAAATACTTGTACTGATGAATATTTGTCTAGATTTCTAACTTTAGATAAGTGTTAGTACCTGGAGTATCAGCCCAGCCAGGGTGCATTGATGAGAAATGGATCTCTTTATGCTGGGACGCCCATCTCTCGGTCAGTATCACCTGTTGTCTCTGTCACCACAACACACAGCACATCACTTTCACAGAGAATATAACAGAACTGTAACAATTTTTTACAGATTTATTTTGCGGTCATAGGCTAGGTAATGCATTTGCTCAGGGGTGAGTGGGTAGTAGAGATGCAATGTCCTAACTTTATTTTGAGCGTAGGCCATAGTGCCGTCGAACGTCCCTTTCTCAGACTGCAGATCGTCTACTTTCATCTTCTGGACCAGCATGCCCCCTGAAGACACTGTGATCTGGAGGAGAGGGGTGATTATCATCATGACGATATGGGCTGTTGGACTGCTAGACAGGTGGAACATGTCCTTTTGTTGTTTTTGTAATATGTAATAGATTCCTTTGATGCATTTGTTCAGACACACTGTGCCCTCTGCTGGTCAATTAGACATTAATACAAGCACAAACAGAACTAATGGAGGAAAGGCCATACAAGAGCCACTTTTCTCATTTCATTGATTGGGCCAATGTCTATGGCAGGACATTACTCACCACTCGTGGGTCCTGTGCCTGTTTCAGGGCTGGTATCAACGCTGTGGTTAGGATGAAGGTACCTAACCAAGTGAACAGTAATGACGAGGAAGAACATTGTGAGAAAACATATCAACCTATATAAGTAAGTGGTGTGCATTGTTTCCAATGAGACGTGACTACTGCCCTTGGGTTGATCTTACTTACCGAGAGTGTTAGTAGCAAAGTTCTTCTCTACACCTTCCTCTGTCAGCTCTTTCTGGTTTACCATACACCCTGCATTGTTGATCTGGGGGAGAAATAATCATAATTAATAAACTTGTATTGAATTAATTCAATGAATCTAATCACTCATGTTGAATCATACCCAAGCACTCCTATTGAATCATTCATACATCATCCTATTCAAAATAGCAGCCCATCAACTCTAATCTATTCAATGGACTAACCCATGTGTGGGGCTTGGAGATGATTCACCCACCTAACAGATACCTTACCAGTACATGAATGCTGTTGCTTTTTGAGAAGCTCTCTGCAAACTCCCACACTTGTCTTGCACTGGACATGTCAACGATGTGAACATGGACATTCTGCACAGACAAGGAAACAACAGAACCACATTAAGTCTGATTCTGAACTATTACGCTGGCAGTTGGAAAGATTGATTACAGTATTCAAATTTGATCACAAAGAAGCCAAACATGGAATTTTGTGAGTGTGACCCAGGGACTTGAGTATAGACACAGCAGTGTTACTTTTCTACCAAACCAGAGGCGTAACAACCCACAGACATGACTGTGCAGAAACTATCAAACCATCCTCTGTTTCTGTTTGACTAAGTGCTTGTCCACATTAATCAGTCTAAGCAAGGCAGGAAGCAGATGATTTTACAGATGAAAAATCACCTCAACTTCCACCCACCTGGGTATAACAGATCCTTATCATTATTAGATTAGCCTAGCTAATCTGTGCAGCACCTAACTCATGATGACCCCATGAATATGCCACATTGTGACCCCATGAACAAAGCTGTTCACAATTGACGCAATGGCTTGCTCTTCATCCCTCACCAGACAGTTGCTGGGCATGAATAAACATGTGTGGTGTTTCTTTCTGTACTGATTCTTTCTTTGTGTCATTCAGTCCTCGTTACCTGGTTTTTACTATGTTCCACCAGCTCCTCCTTCGCCTCCTGTGCCCGTTCCTTGTTACGACACACCAGATGGACAATCCCTCCTGCAATAAAACCACAATTTTATATCAAAAACTGGGTAAACTATAGTGACCTCAAAGAACCCCTTCACACAACTAATGATCAGCCACCTGAGGAGTTGAACACCATATTGTCCTCATGATTGGTCTGTCTATATAAACCTCTATGAGACCTCACCTTAAGGTTAGTTGCATCTGGCCCACCTACTAGCACTCACTCATAAATCTACTGTTAATCATCAACTAACAATGGTCAACAGTTATATTACAGATTAGTGGTGTACATTTCAAGGTGAAAACCATATTCATTGTTGTGTTAAACACTCATAGGACATTGACTTTGCCTTACCTCTTTTTGCTATTTCATGGGCTGTAGCTTTTCCAATGCCGCTGTTGGCCCCAGTGATTACAAAAGACCTGCCACTCAGGTTTACGTCCAGGTCCCCAGTATTAAACTGCTTAGCTGCTTCTTCATATCCGCTTCTGTTGAACAAAAGAAAAAGACATCTCAACATACGGTTAATGGTGATTAAGGAACTGAGATAAAATAAAGCAAACACATGTTTAAAAAGGCAAAGTAACGGCAGTTATATTGAGGTTGTCAGTATAGTAACTGTATGACTACTAACTAACAAATACATGGATTCTTTGGTAACATCAATATGTAACTATGAAGGCATGTGCGCGTGTTAGGTCCTAAACGATATCTTAACCGCCATCGATAAGAAACATTACTGTGCAGCCGTATTCATTGATCTGGCCAAGGCTTTCGACTCTGTCAATCACCATATCCTCATCGGCAGACTCGACAGCCTTGGTTTCTCAAATGATTGCCTCGCCTGGTTCACCAACTACTTCTCTGATAGAGTTCAGTGTGTCAAGTCGGAGGGTCTGCTGTCCGGACCTCTGGCAGTCTCTATGGGGGTGCCACAGGGTTCAATTCTTGGACCGACTCTCTTCTCTGTATACATCAATGAGGTCGCTCTTGCTGCTGGTGAGTCCCTGATCCACCTCTACGCAGACGACACCATTCTGTATACTTCCGGCCCTTCTTTGGACACTGTGTTAACAACCCTCCAGGCAAGCTTCAATGCCATACAACTCTCCTTCCGTGGCCTCCAATTGCTCTTAAATACAAGTAAAACTAAATGCATGCTCTTCAACCGATCGCTACCTGCACCTACCCGCCTGTCCAACATCACTACTCTGGACGGCTCTGACTTAGAATACGTGGACAACTACAAATACTTAGGTGTCTGGTTAGACTGTAAACTCTCCTTCCAGACCCATATCAAACATCTCCAATCCAAAGTTAAATCTAGAATTGGCTTCCTATTTCGCAACAAAGCATCCTTCACTCATGCTGCCAAACATACCCTTGTAAAACTGACCATCCTACCAATCCTCGACTTTGGCGATGTCATTTACAAAATAGCCTCCAATACCCTACTCAACAAATTGGATGCAGTCTATCACAGTGCAATCCGTTTTATCACCAAAGCCCCATATACTACCCACCATTGCGACCTGTACGCTCTCGTTGGCTGGCCCTCGCTTCATACTCGTCGCCAAACCCACTGGCTCCATGTCATCTACAAGACCCTGCTAGGTAAAGTCCCCCCTTATCTCAGCTCGCTGGTCACCATAGCATCTCCCACCTGTAGCACACGCTCCAGCAGGTATATCTCTCTAGTCACCCCCAAGACCAATTCTTTCTTTGGCCGCCTCTCCTTCCAGTTCTCTGCTGCCAATGACTGGAACGAACTACAAAAATCTCTGAAACTGGAAACACTTATCTCCCTCACTAGCTTTAAGCACCAACTGTCAGAGCAGCTCACAGATTACTGCACCTGTACATAGCCCACCTAAAATTTAGCCCAAACAACTACCTCTTTCCCAACTGTATTTAATTTTTATTTATTTATTTATTTTGCTCCTTTGCACCCCATTATTTTTTTATTTCTACTTTGCACATTCTTCCATTGCAAAACTACCATTCCAGTATTTTACTTGCTATATTGTATTTACTTTGCCATCATGGCCTTTTTTTGCCTTTACCTCCCTTCTCACCTCATTTGCTCACATTGTATATAGACTTGTTTATACTGCATTATTGACTGTATGTTTGTTTTTACTCCATGTGTAACTCTGTGTCGTTTTATCTGTCGAACTGCTTTGCTTTATCTTGGCCAGGTCGCAATTGTAAATGAGAACTTGTTCTCAACTTGCCTACCTGGTTAAATAAAGGTAAAATAAATAAATAAATAAAAGTCACTCAAACCTCTAAAATTCCAACATTCCATTCATGTGCAACACAAGCTATCAAAAACCGATACTCACTTTGTGTATTCTTGAAGTCCTTTAACGAACCAAACGGCGTTTCTGTAAAACGACATCTTTTGGTTGCTAGCTAGTTAGCTGGATAATTATTTTTAAGTGGAGTTATATAGCTACTTTAACTTTGCATAACACTAGACAAAACACGCCTCTTTTTACGTTTCATAAGAATGACTCGTTACGTCGTCCAATGCGGGTGGGGCAAACACAGTCACATGGGGTAACGCAACCTCCTTATTTTGTTAAATACAGCCAAAATAACAAATGTGTAAATACTGGTAAGTGTTTAATGAATAGTAAACTGTGTAGCGAACCTAGAACCCGAACAAATCTAATTACTATCCACCTTGTAAAACGACTGCTGCTATATGTATCTTTATAAGTAATATTACTTTGTTACAAGTTCAGTTGTCAGGATGGCCGAGTGGTCTAAGGCGCCAGACTCAAGGTTCAACCTTCCATAGTAATGGGGTTTCTGGTCTCCGAATGGAGGCGTGGGTTCAAATCCCACTTCTGACAATCATTTTTTTTTTCAGGTACAAACCTAGTAAAATTCAGCAACCAACGACAATTTATCAACCCAGAGCCCACAAAGTGCCATATCTTGTATAATGTTGATTTTAAACTAAGCTCAACCACTGACAATTCATACATCATACCAAATAAAATGTTATTCTACAACTCAACTTATTTCTACAACTCAACTTATTTCTTCATTTCCAGTGTATATGTTATATATATATATATATATACATATGTTTGCAATATCACTAGTAGTACGTTATCTAGCTAACGGTAACTATTTCCAAACAAAATGCTAACTAGCTAGCTAGATTCGCTAACAAAAAGGAAATGGTTAGCTAGCGATACCGTAAGGTTCACGTTTTTTGGCTGTGAAAATATTCTGTAGCTATACACTATCTAAATAAAATGACAATCACTGGTCGTTTAATGAATAGATGCTCTGTTTTCTTTCGTTTACTGTAGTTGTCAGGATGGCCGAGCGGTCTAAGGCGCCAGACTCAAGGTTAAAATCCTTCCTGGAAAGGGGTATTCTGGTCTCTGCATGGAGGCGTGGGTTCGAATCCCACTTCTGACAATATTTTTGGACCTTTCATTCTTCAATATAGGTTTGTAGGTGAGTATATGCATGTCTTATTGTGATAGTTACAAGACAATATCAATTGTAAAGTGGATGATATTTCAAAGCTTGATATCAGGGCCTGTCAACTGGGGTTATTCAGCAGACTGCTTTAGGCTATTTCACCCAATACAAATGTTACAGTCCTGGGATACGGCATAATGAGTGAATAGAGGTAGAAATTATATCACTCTAACATTAGTGCATGGCATTGTTTTATGGCCATTAGAATGTGAGGTGATTCACTCAAATGTCCAACAGATGTCGCTATATTCCACATTTTTGTTGTTGTTGTAATACTGAGCAGAAGGTACAGTACTGTAATTCCGAAAATGATAGATAAACACAATCCCACTCAGATTCATAAAACCCATTCTGGTATTCGTTCTAAGCAGCATCTTTTCTTCTTGGTAAAATGAGGAGGGTCCGTACCTGACTCAGTACCTGCTCCTTTAATGTTACATGCTTAGTGAATTCAAATATAAAATATACTGTTACATTTTAATGCACAGCATTTTATTATTTGGAATACTCTGTATTCAGATTCAAAAGACAAACACATGTAAGAATGTGAGGATATTTTCCCACACTTCCAACATGTACTCTAGAGGCAGAACGTGTCCATCAGCTTTTTTCGACATTGGATCCGTGCACATTTAGGGCACTCCTCATCTCTGAAGCAGTCTTTGTGGAAACAGGCCTTGCACACTAAAACGAGAGAGAGGCATCGTTAGCAGATTTATATGGATTTAAAAAAAAGTCAAGGTGAAGAGCGGGCTGTCTCTGTCTGATCAGAAAAACACTTGCCTTGACAGCGTGTGCAGGTCTCACTCTGGAAGGGAAATAACACATCCTTCTGCTTGCAGAACTCACAGATGAAGCCTCTAGCCAGGCATACCTGGGATAAAACGCAACAGATCTTAGTCTCAACAATTGCATAAACTGCATAACTACTGAGGTTATAGGTGAAGTCATGATATTAGAATATACATTTATTTGTCCATCTGTGATTTTGCAACTGGTGGATATACCTGACAGCTCTCCACGTGGGCGATGGCCACCCGGAGCACGGCCCTGGCCAGCGGCAACAGCTGACCCCGTTTTACCCTCAGGAGGTCATCCATGGAGAACAGGTGTGGCTCTTGTGTCAGGTGATCAGGAAGCTGCTCAAACTCCTTCAGAACCCTGAGCATAATAACAACAGCACAAAGGGGGGTGAAATTAAGAACTTTGTCAAGCACCAAGACTATTATGGCTATTCATAATAAATCTAAATCAATACCCAGGCTAGATCATAACGCCTTTATCTGTCCAGATATAAAGGTTCTTAACTTAATCTGTACAGCAAGTTATGTCTCAATCGATTAATACTTGGAAGGTTGCCGTCTGCAACCAACAACCAACAGATTGATGCAGTTTATCTCTAAATAAGGTGAAAAGTGCCATGTGTGGTGAAGAAGTTGGCATAAGAAATTAGAGTGTGAGAGAGTGGTAAAGGGAGAATCATTAAGTGGATGTCTTTACCCCTCAGATAATCTGCATGCTTTCAGCAGTCTTTTAATGCCTAGTAGTTGCTCCTGCAGGTCCTTGGGAGGGAGAAGAGTGTTAATGTAATCAATATGTGTATGAGGATTTGCCTCGGCAACATTCCCTGCATGTCACCACTGAACATTAGAGAACTAATCAAAGACACAGACTAATCCACATTATCCCAGTGACCCCGAGATCCCTATTCTGAGTTTCCTCTTCGTACAGACATGAGCACCCCAGACACTGTGAAGAAGAGGATTCACCACTGCTGTAAACCTGATCCCAGACCATATCTCTCATTGTCTATAAACCTGCAGCTGTTAGCTTGAACCTAAACCACTGACCTGCCCAGTTTATATTCTCAGTCGACAGTCACACCGCACTCAAGCACAATAATAAGAACTGACCCCAGACTAGTTAAAACCATGTATACAGTATCTTAGCTCCTATAGGAGTCTACTTACCATGAACCTGTCCAGTTCTCGCACCCTGTTGTAAAGGGTCTTGCCAACACAGGTCAGGTCGAAGAGAGGCTGGTGCCACACAGAGTCCAGCAGCTGCTTGGAAAAATCACTGACTGGGTACCTTCCAAAGTCCCACTGGGTCAGCACCCGGCCTGGGATCAGTGACTCAGCACCGCCTTGGCAACAGTCACAGAAGTACTTGCTCAGGTATTCACAGTAGCGCAGCTTCTTGATGTATCCTGAGGTATGAGAGCAATGCGATCTAGATGGACTGATATTCATATAATGTATAATGTAGAAAGCAACAGGATAGATTATACTAAAGGCTTTGAGAACTGCAACACTGTATGATTTTTGTTTAGTTCAGAAATGAATTCACGAGGTGGAGTAAAAAGGCAACAGTTAAGCAGTTAAACTTGGATCTTCAACCATAACAACAACATCATCATCTCCTAGCAGACCAGCAGGCCTCTGTCAGTGAAAGCCCAGCAGTGTGTGTGTGTGTGTGTGTGTGTGTGTGTGTGTGTGTGTGTGTGTGCGTGCATGCGTGCGTGAGAAAGAGTGAGACTGTATGCAGTGTGTCTGTTCCTCTCACAGGTAATATACAGCAGGTGAGCTCCGTAAATCATCCAGTCACACACGCCAGAGAATTCCTCCACAACCACCCAGAAACATGAAAACTCAGAGCGCCACACAGCAAAGGAAATGTGTACAGAGCTCTGCCTCCGTTTTGACATTAAAGGGCTTGCTGTGGCTCCATGTGGATCACCCAGAGTGTCCAGCTCTCTGGACTAGAGTAGTACTTACTGGGTTCTATGTCAGTTCCACAGCCTGCACAGAGGAAGTGCTGGGAGGCAACAACCTCACTGCGCCTGGGCAGGAGACAGAATTATGAGGGAAACTGATGAACAGACTTATTGCAGATTGATTCACATACAAATGAAGAGAACAAATGTATTGTACAGAGAGTGAAAGGGAGTAATACCATGACACAATGAGAATAATGTTACACTTTTGCACAAGCCCATCCCCTGTAGGAATAGTCATCATCAGTGAAGTCAGTGTGACACCATACTGACCTCTGGGTGGGGTGGACGCTGAAGATGATCTGGAACCGGGGCGGGGCCCAGTTCAGAGTTCCCCTCATCCTGGTTCTCTGTCTGATCTCCTCACTCAGACTAAGACGGGCATCACTCACCATACAAACCCCTCCAGGAAGCTGGGGATTGAGTAGGACAATCAGTCAAATTGCTACATTGATTGGTAAACACTCTTCCTGTCTGGTGTAAACATCCTATTGAAGTCATTTCCATTTCACAGTCATTCCTCGTGTGTCAGTGACGATATTTCACAAATCTACTCTATTGCAATTTTCCAGCTAGCCGGAATAGAACTGTCAACAGAAAGTATGCCTGTTAAAATTAGCTTTTGTATTTGTGTGTTTGACAGCAGGGGCATTTTGTAACCACAGTGATTCTCACTTCCTGCAGGGAGGTTCTGATGCTCTGACGGCCGCGTTTCAGCTCCTGTGTGGGAAACCACTGCTTCCTGAAGTCACACACCAGCTGCTGGGCTAGGCCCTCAGCAGAGCAGCGCATTATGGGAAAACCCAGGGAACTGAATATGGAAATAATGGGGGTAAGAACAAGACTCAAGATGAATAGGAATGATTTTGTAGGCTGTTGTATGAAGACTATGATGAATACTATCACAGTTAATCAGAGGTGTGATGGTTGTAGCTGCTTGTTTGTTTCTACCTTTTAAAGGACATATTAGCGCCTCTGGTTATTGGTCTATTGTTTGCGCCACAACCTACAATGCAAACAGAGGTGATATGAAAAACATTCTCATATGAAAAAAACAGAGAAAAAAACCTCAGAGAACACGCTTCTCTCATATTGTCCCACTGACACATCCTTCTCTGTCAGGGCCTTGTCTCCCACACCCCTAAATGGCTTTCTATCTAAATCCTCTATGACCACGCATCTGATATGACCAGGTGGGTTGGTTGTGTTTGCATAAATTCTCTACACACCAAGAACATTGGTTGGCAATGAAAGGAAAGCATTCAAGGTGATCTGGTCCAAAATGTTAATGACAATTTCATGACAATTCATTACTATTTTAAAGCCCTCTTCCATTACTACATTCTCTTTCTCCCTACCTTCATATCCACTGTCAGTGGAAACAAGAGAGTGTGTCTTTGAGGGGTGGATGCAGATTTGGGCCCCTGAGTCCTCTGAGGCCTCTGTATGGTTCCCCATAGCCCCACAGCTCTTCTGACTCAGACTCACAGCCCACTTCACCCCCTCCAAGGCCTCCAGCACCATGTCCACCACTATGAAATGAGCATTCTCCTAGACACCAGGCATAAAGCATCATGTCAGAGTTTATATTGTGCCTTTGGAAAGTATTCAGACCCCTTGACCTTTTCCACATTTTGTTATGTTACAGCCTTATTCTAAGGATGTAACCCCCATAATGACAAAGCAAAAACAGGTTTTTAGAAATTTTTGCAAATGTATATATAAAAACTAAAATAATGAAATATCACATTTACATAAGTATTCAGACCCTTTACTCAGTACTTTGTTGAAGCACCTTCGGCAGCGATTTCAGCCTTGAGTCTTCTTGGGTATGACGCTACAAACTTGGCACATCTGTATTTGGGGAGTTTCTTCCATTCTTCTCTGCTGATCCTCTCAAGCTCTGTCAGGTTAGATGAGGAGAATTGCTGCACAGCCATTTTCAGGTCTCTCCAGAGATGTTTGATCGGGTTCAAGTCCGGGCTCTGGATGGGCCACTCAAGGACATTCAGAGACTTATCCCAAAGCCACTCCTGCATTGTCTTGGCTGTGTGCTTAGGTTGTTGTCTTGTTGGAAGGTGAACCTTCGCCCCAGTCTGAGGTCCTTAGCGCTCTGGAGCAGGTTTTCATCAAGGATCTCTCTGTACTTTGTTCCATTCATCTTTGCCTCGATCCTGACCAGTCTCCCAGTCCCGGCCGCTGAAAAACATCCCCACAGCATGATGCTGCCACCACCATGCTTCACCGTAGGGATGGTGCCAGGTTTCCTCCAGATGTAACGCTTGGCATTCAGTTCAAACAGTTAAATCTTGGTTTCATCAGACCATAGAATCTTGTTTCTCATGGTCTGAGAGACTTTAGCTGCCTTTAGCTGCCTCCAATCAGGCTGTCATGTGCCTTTTACTGAGGAGTAACTTCCATCTGACCACTCTACCATAAAGGCCTGATTGTGGAGTGCTGCAGAGATAGTTGTCCTTCTGGAAGGTTCTCACATCTCCACAGAGGAACTTTAGAGCTCTGTCAAAGTGACCATCCTTCTCCCCCGATTGCTCAGTTTGGCCGGGTGCCCAGCTCTAAGAAGAGTTTTGGTGGTTCCAAACTTATTCCATTTAAGAATGATGGAGGTCAATGTGTTCTTGGGGACCTTCAATGTTCCAGAAATGTTTTGGTACCGTTCCCCAGATCTGTGCCTCGACACAATCCTGTCTCAGAGCTCTACGGACAACTCCTTCAACCTCATGGCTTAGTTTTTGCTCTGACATACATTGTCAACTGTGGGACCTCATATAGACATGTGTTTGACTTTCCAAATCATGTCCAATCAATTGACTTTACCACAGGTGGGCTTCAATCAAGTTGTAGAAACATTTGAAGGATGATCAATGGAAACAGGATGCACCTGAGCTCAATTTCGAGTCTCATAGCAAAGGGTCTGAATACCTATGTAAATAAGGTATTTCTGTTCTTTATTTTCAATAAATTAGCAAAAATGATAAAAAACGGTTTTCGTGTTGTCATTATGGGATATTGTGTATAGATTGCTGAGGGAAAAAAATATTTGATCCATTTTGGAATAAGGCTGTAATTGAACAAAATGTTGAAAAAGTCAAGGGGTCTGAATACTTTCTGAAGGCACTGTAGATGCTTCAAAAATAAACAAAATATAAATAAGCAAATATAATTAACCGAATATGTTTCAGAGAGGGAATTTACCTTGTCCAGGTCACAGCCAGTCTTGATAATGTCTGCAGAGCAGTGTGTAATATCACTTTGTCTTTTATCCTTAATAGGCACTTTAATGTCAAAACACAATGACAAAAACATATCAATCAGTGAACTAGACATAAGGAACCTTGAGTTCTCACTTTCTTATTTTCCCTCTGCACCTGTAAAGACCTGTAAAGTCTACCATATCAGGACAGCAGAAAAGGTTACCTAATTGTGGATGGGCATCAGAGGTTGAGCGTAGTCGGGGACCCTCCTCCTGGTCCAGCCCTGGCCCCTGGGAGCCCCTGAAGGGCAGATGGAGCCCGCTGGTAAGCAGGCGGTTCAGGTTGGCAGAGATGGAGACACAGCGTGGCTTATGTGACTGAGATATAGTAGGACAGGGACAGGGGGTAGACTCTGCCTTTACAGTACCAGTTGACCTCTCTGCTGCCAGTGGGGGCTCAGTAAGATGAAGATGATATCGGTCAGATGTTGATGGGGGGTCACTACTAAGACCCAGAGGGGCAACAGTAGTAGGGGGCAATGCAGACAGAGACAGCCCTGTATCTCCATGCCATGTTAAGGACTTCCTCCTGCAGGAGATAACAGGGCTACTTCTGGGCAGGTGATATTGGTCATCACCTGGGGTCAGCAGAGAGGGGTCCTCCCTGTTTAAGTAACTCCCTGGTGCTTCATTACTCTTAAAGTGTCCTTCATCATCATCATCATCATGAGAGGACTGCCCTGTGCTCTTTTCTTCCCCGCTGCTTTCTGTGTCAGTGCAGTGTCCATGTGGTGGACTTAGATAGGGGGATGTGGGGACAGTGTCCACATACCAGCTCACATTGTTTGACTTCCGTAGAGGAGAGGCAGTTCCTCGACTGACCACCTTCACACAGAGAGAGAGAGAGAGATTTTCTATGAACGCAGTTATACCTCAATTTCCTTCAAAACAACTGCTCTTGTTAGACTTCCTGAATGGAAACTGCCAGCAGAAAATATATATTCAGATCAACTTGAAATGTATAAGACTTGCATGGTGGCATTGTTTGAGTCAGTATTCACAGAATATATTCTCCAACATTACAAGTTCATGATTACAAGTTCATGATTTCAGATGATTTGACTTCATATGACACTTTCCCATTAAGGCAGATACAATAAAAAGTTGTAAAAGATATTAATATTACAACCATATCTCTATTGTGAAGGGGCTATTTCCACATGAACACCAACTTTTTGATATCCTGTGAGTCCATATTAGAGTTGGACAATAAAGTGCAGGTCAGAGCTCACTGTTTGACTGACGGATGGACATGAAGGACATTGACTCTGTAGAGCTTCTGAAATTATACAGAATTATTCTAATTAAAATCACTTGGATATTTAGATTTTTTTACTGTCATTAGAATATTACAAATGAACAACATATCAATGGGGACATCAAACCTATATTTATACTGAAGTTAAGATACACCTACAAGTAGTATTGAAACCTTCAAAACAATCACATATGTGATCCCCTTTAGAATCTCTGAAACTATTTCATATTCTGTCAAACTACAAAGTACTCACCATTTTGTGTGATTCCAAAATGAAGGACATGGTTGAACCTGAGTCTTTTTGTCGTATGACATCTGAAATAACACAGCTGTAAAACGGTCAACTTGTTGAGCAAGGAGTGGGTCGGAGGATATCTTTACTTCCTGTATTTAATGTTGGGTTGAAATTTCTGTGGTAAAGCAATGCCCTTTTCAAACCAGACGCAAGAAGTCTCTCTGTGGGTGTTCCTCAACAAATGATGAAGTGAATGATAACTTTAGATAAATAAGCTATTTTTAAATAAGCTCTGAATTTACAAACTCCAAGTTCAAATAGCGAGTGAGCTATGTCTTTGTGTAATAAATGTTTTATCAAAGGTCAAAGGCTCAAACTCCAAGAAGTGTCTCAGAACTACACATGATTATATATTTGACTTGACAAGTAGGCCTACTAAATCTTATACACATTCATTCCAACAGCTCACACATCTCTGGTGGGAATTGAGTTTTCATGCACAAAGAAACAGATTGAACCTAATCCATATGTATTAGTCTTCCTTATTAATGTTTTGGTCAAGAGTAGTGAATTCTGCTTTGTCGTCCTGATAGGTTCCCTACAGTGGCAAGTAATGCTTTGCTCAGCATGAAGGAGATGTTGCAGAAATCAGCCCTAAGCCTATCGAACCCTGTGTCACTGCAGAAATCAGCCCTAAGCCTATCGAACCCCGTGTCACTGCAGAATGCAGCTTGAACAGAAAAGAGGAACTATCAGAAGTATCCATTTATTTGCATTGTACTTATCATCTGATAATAATAGAAGATGAAGTAAGGGGATGAAAGTGACAAATAACCCACTGGGCACAGACGTCAATTCAATGTCTATTCCACATTGGTTCAACGTAATTTCATTGAAATGACTTGAAAACAACGTTGATCCAACCAGTGTGTGCCCAGTGGGAAGTGACATGATGTGGACTGGCTTTTCAGGCCCTGATAATAAATAGTCACAGTCATGAATATTGGGAATAGTAGAACTATAGGCTATTTCTCTTAAGCAGGATTATTCTGGAATAGAATCCCAGAAGCCTTTACTAACTCCAGATGTAACCAGACTGAAATATTATAGGATGAGAAATGAGGTATGACAAAACAGAGACGAGTCTGTCACTCCACCACCCTCACTCACTGTCTTCTTTCGGATCTGTATCTGAAGGCATATATCTCTACCTCTCTGTTTGTCTCTCTCACTTTATGTGTATGTGTGTCAGTGTGTATGTGTGTTTATTGTGTAGCCCCCATAGTGATCAGTATATCTGCTGATGCAAGCAGGTTTTTCAAGCGCTTGACTCAGCACTCTCATTGGTAGTGAGGCCTCTGTCTCTCTGTGTGTATTTCCCTCTCTCTCGCTCTCTCTCTCTGTTTCTCAACCAGATTCAACGAATTCCAGGAATCCTCATCCAAGATATAACATGAAATTAATGGTATGAAAAGTTTTTTCTGTAATTGTAATTCTGTAAAATTATTGTGCAGGCCTTTCAATCATTCAAAACCCATACTCACTGTGAGTGCATCCCTAAGATATGTTATTGTTCTGTATCACTCAGTTCATATGAACTACATAGGTAGGCTACAGTACAGGTAGTCATGTCATAGTAGGTCTTGAAGATAAATTATGGAAGTTTTATGTTTCGTCAGCAGGGGTCGCAAAATCCAAATTTACCAGTATGCCGTTGGTCTGGCTAGAGTTCAATGTAGTACTGTAAATAGCGCAGTCGCAGTGGGAGCGGAGGCAGTCGAAGAGGAAATTCGCAAACCGTTGGAGTCTCTCCCATAGTTTGTGCTTGGATACAGTCATTGCAGAGCATTTATTTGAAATACAGCAGGGGCTAATATGGCGACGTTGGGACCAGACCCTCGTCCCCATTCCCAGCTCGCTTCTGCCTCGATACAAAGTAACATCAGTGGCAATAACCTGCCTCCCAACCGCGGCTTGGAAAGAGCGTTGGAAGAAGGAGCGAACTCCGGGTTTTTGAACCTCAGCGCCAGGAAACTCAAAGAATACCCCAGGACAGCATCTAACTACGACTTATCAGATACGGTGGAAGCAGGTAAGAATAGACAATGCCGTATAATTATTCTGAATCTCTTCCGCTCCTGCGCCCAGCAGACCCGACAAAAATGCATGGATTTTTGGAATTCATGTAGTCTTTTGGAGACGAAGGGTTTTGTATTCTGTATAAGCGATAACTTGATGTCTGGAGTATGTTTGAATTAAGAAGTTTCAATTCCAAACACATTAACATGACAGTGATAGAGAATTTTATGGACATGCCGTGTCTAGCGCAAGACTAAGCTTTTCTCGATGCGGAGAATCAGCTTTGGGACAGATGTTCAGTATTGTGCGTAGGCAACGAAATGTGGCCATTAAAGATAGCATGGCCTTAATGCTCCAAAAAGGCTACTACAATAAATGCCCCCGGTCTGTATGTTTGTCAAACAATGACGGAACAGCACGCTGCCTTTTCCTTTGAAGTTTGTCGGGAAGATGTCGGGGAAATCCCCATATTATTTCCCAGAACCGTACTATTCACATTTCGGTGTCACACTCACTGCAGCAGCCTATCATGGACAAAGTTTATATGGTAGGCTGTCATACAACGAGCAGTCACGCTATTAACTCCAGTATTTTATACTCAAGAAAAATAGAAACGCAACATGCACGAATTTCAAAGATGTTACAGTTCTTATGAGGAAATCAGTCAATTTAAATGAATGAATTAGGCCCTAATCTATGAATTTCACATGACTGGGAATACAGATGTGCACCTGTGTATCCTTTAAAAAGGATCATTCAAATTGCCATCGATAAAAAGCAATTATGTTCGTTGTCTGTAGCGTATGCCAGCCCAATACACAACCCCACCACATGACTGCCCTTTATTGTCCACAGCACAAGGTGCACCTGTGTAATGATCATGCTGTTTAATCAGCTTCTTGATATGTCTGTCAGGTGGATGGATTATCTTGGCAAATGAGAAATGCTCACTAACAGGGACATATAGTGTTGTGTGCACAAATGGAAAATTGTATGGAATCTTTTAATCCAGCTCATGAAACCAAGACTTTGTTTATATTGTTGTTCAGTATAGATTGGCTGGGCCATGCATGACTGCGCACTGCAGCAATTCAATCCATTGATCTTTTAGTAGGTTATCTTAGTAATTGCCTGGAAACCCGACGTTGAATTGCATTGAATTCTACGTCGGGCAGAAATGAGCATTTGAATCAGGAAAGTTTCCTCTCACGACCTCTACATGCCAGAATGTTGAATACAAGTATATTTTAATGTACTTTACAGGTTGTTAATGTGGTTGGTCCTTTTGGCGGTAGTAATGTGAGACAATATCCACAGGAAACTATTATTCTGTCAACTTTTCAAAGCCCTGGTAGTGCATTCAGATTTCTATCACCCGAAGCATGCGATGTCCCGAGAGGAAACTTTCCAGATTCAAATGCTAATTTCTGCCTGACGTACAATTCAATGCAATTCAATGTTGGATTTACATGCAAGCTTAATAAGTAAGGGCTGTCAATGGGTTTGACAGTAAATCCTAGTCTTTGTGTTTACCCCTTATGTGCATGTGTTTAGGATTGCACACAGATCATACATGATTTATGTGTGTTTAGTTGTGTCCTTGGCCATTTCAGTGAGGAGTGAGGAGTCAACTTATTGGCTCTAGTTTATAGTTTACATGTAACTATAACAGAGCGACCATAATCCATCCTCATAACCTGGAGTAGAAAATAGATTGTTGCGTTAGTCTCATGCGTTTGGACGTAGTAGCAGGGGAGTTCCAGTCCATCATACGCAATCTGATACTAAATTACAGTTGGCAACATTCCATCAGCCTTGTCATCATGAGGTAATGTCATGAACATTGGCATAACATTGCAGAAAAGTTATTAGAGCGTATTGTACTCATGTAAATCAAATGTATTTATAAAACCCTTTTTACAACAGCAGATGTCACAAAGTGCTTATACAGAAACCCAGCCTAAAACATCAAGCAATGCAGATGTAGACACACAGTGGCTAAGAAAAGCTCCCTAGAAAAGCAGAAACCTAGAGAGGATCCAGGCTCTGAGGGGTGGCCAGTCCTCTTCTGGCTGTGCCGGGTGGCGATTTATAAGAGTATATGGCCATTAAGGCCAAATCGTTCTTCAAGATGTCCACCATTGTTCCTGTACCCAAGAAAGCAAAGGTAACTGAACTAAATGACTATCGCCCCGTAGCACTAACTTCTGTCATCATGAAGTACTTTGAGAGACTAGTCTAGGATCATATCACCTCTATCTTACCTGACACCCTAGACACACTTCAATTTGCTTACCGGCACAATAGATCCACAGACGATGCCATCACACTGCCCGTGCCCATCTGGACAAGAGGAATACATATGTAAGAATGCTGTTCATTGACTATAACTCAGCCTTTAACACCATAGTTCCCTCCAAACTCATTAAGCTTGGGGCCCTGGTTCTGAACCCCACCCTGTGCAACTGGGTCCTGGACTTCTTGATGGGCTGCCCTCAGGTGGTAAAGGTAGGAAACAACACCTCCACTTCGCTGATCCTCAACACAGGGGCCCCACAAAGGGTGCATGCTCAGCCCCCTCCTGTACTCCCTGTTCACCCATGACTGTGTGGACATGCACGCCTCTAACTCAATCATCAAGTTTGCAGACGACACAACAGTAGTAGGCCTTATTATCAACAACGACGAGACAGCCTACTGGGAGGAGGTGAGGGCCCTGGGAGTGTGGTGCTAGGAAAATAACCTCTCACCCAACGTCAAAAAAACAAAGGAGCTGATCGCGGACTTCAGGATACAGCAGAGGGAGCACCCCCCCTATCCACATCAACCGGACCACAGTTGAGCAGGTGGATAGCTTCAAGTTGCTTGGCGTACACATCACTGACAAACTGAAATGGTCCACCCACACAGTGTGGTGAAGAAGGCGCAACCTCTGGAAGCTGAAGAAATTTGGCTTGGCACCAAAAACCCTCACAAACTTTTACAGATGCACAATTGAGAGCATCCTGTCGGGCTCCTATTACCACCTGGTACTGCAACGAATACCACCCTCAACTGCAGCGCACTCCAGAGGGTTTTGCGGTCTGCACAACGCATCACCAGGGGCAAACTACCTGCCCTCCAGCACACCTACAGCACCCGATGTCACAGGAAGGCCAGAAAGATCATCAAGGACAACAACCACCTGAGCCACTGCCTGTTCACCCCGCTAGTGGTTAGAGTGGTTAGAGCGTTGGGCTAGTAACCGAAAGGTTGTAAGTTCAAATCCCAGAGCTGACAAGGTACAAATCTGTCGTTCTGCCCCTGAACAAGGCAGTTAACCCACTGTTCCTAGGCCGTCATTGGAAATAAGAATTTGTTCTTAACTGACTTGCCTAGTTAAATAAAGGTTAAAAAACAGAAGCTGGAACCGAGAGACTGAAAAACAGCTTCAATCTCAAGGCCATCAGACTGTTAAATAGCCATCACTAGCACCTTAGAGGCTGCTTCCCTATATACATAGACTTGAGATAACTGGTTACTTTAATAATTGGAACCCTAGTCACTTTAATGTTTACATATTTTGCATTACTCATATGTATATATTCTATTCTGCTGTATTTTAGTCTATGCTCCTCCGACATTGCTCGTCCAAATATTTATATATTGTTAATTCTATTCCTTCACTTTAAATGTATGTATTGTTGTGAAATTGAGATATTACTTGTTAGATATTACTGCACTGTTGAAGCTAGAAACACAAGCATTTCACTACACCCGCAATAACATCAGCTAAACATGTATATGTGACCAATGCAATTTTATTTGAGATGACCAGCAGTATCAAATAATAATCACAATGGTTTTAGAGGGTGCAACAGGTCAGCACCTCAGGCGTAAATGTTAATTGGCTTTTCATAGCTGAGCATTCAGAGGTCGAGTCACTGTTTTCAGTGTCACATTAACTGCCTGGACACACACACATTCTTGTATAGCTAACTTTGTGGGGACATTTAATTCAGTCCCATTCAAAATCCTATTTCCCCTAACCTTAACCTTAACCCCAAGACCTAACCTTAAGACTAAAACTAACTCTAGCTCCTAAATCTAACACTAATTCTAAATGTTATCCTAAACCCCCCTAGAAATAGCATTTAACCTTGTGGGGATGAACAAAATGTCCCCAGTTGGTCCAATTTTTGTTTGTTTACTATTCTTTTGGTGACTTCTGGTCCCCACAAGTATAGTTAAACATGTGTACACACACATGCACCAGAGGCTACAAACAGGCCCTTAGCTACTCTTCTGTCATCGGCTGTCAGTCTGTCAGAGGGAGTGTGGTCTTTACAGGCACACAGCACCACTATAACCCAGCCTGAGGAAGATATTAGTCTACCTGACAGGCTATACTGATGACTGATGAGGGAATGTGTGTAATAAGCACTACACGGTGTGGGATTGAGGAAGGACCAAATCCAAGTGTGCTTGGTTATGCTGCATGAGAAATCCATTGATGGCAGTTGATTTCCACAGCAATTGAAGTACACCCTTATCCCACTGTTAATGAAATGACATATGGCATAGAGATGGGACCAGCACCATTAACTGTAATTGTAACATGAATAGGCTGTAATACTCTACCTAAGATCACTTAAAATGGCGCCGGAAGAAATGGCAGCAGTTTTACGGGCTCCCAACCAATTGTGCTATTATGTGTTTGTTTTTCTCGCATTATTTGTAACTTATTTTGTACATAATGTTTCTGCAACCGTTTCTTACGGAAGAAAAGAGCTTCTGGATATCAGAACAGAGATCATTACCTCGGATTAGACAGAGATTTTTTTCTTCAACAAGCAAGACTCACAGGACATTTGTAAACAGCTGGTGCACGAAATCTGAGGAAGGCTCTAGATTTTGCTCGTCTGAAGTATATTGTGATAAATTGCAGGCCACACTACTTGCCTAGAGAGTTCTCATCTATAATTTTCGTGGCTGTTTATTTACCTCCACAGACAGATGCTGGTACTAAGACCGCACTCAGTCAGCTGTATAAGGAAATAAGCAAACAGGAAACCACTCACCCAGAGGCAGCGCTCCTAGTGGCCGGAAACTTCAATGTAGGGAAACTTAAATCAGTTATACCACATTTTTATCAACATGTTAAATGTGCAACCAGAGGGAAAAACATTCTAGATCACCTGTACTCCACACACAGAGACGCGTACAAAGCTCTCCCTTGCCCTCCATTTGGTAAATCTGACCACAACTCTATCCTCCTGATTCCTGCTTCCAAGCAAAAATTAAAGTAGGAAACGCCAGTGACTCGTTCTATAAAAAAGTGGTCAGATGAAGCAGATGCTAAACTACAGGAGTGTTTTGCTATCACAGACTGGAACATGTTCCGGGATTCTTCTGATTGCATTGAGGAGTACACCCCATCAGTCACTGGCTTTATCAATAAGCGCATCGAAGGTCGTCCCCACAGAGACTGTATGTACATACCCCAACCAGAAGCCATGGATTACAGGCAACATTCACACTGAGCTAAAGGGCAGAGCTGCCGCTTTCAAGGTGCGGGACTCTAATCCGGAAGCTTACAAGAAATCCTGCTATGATGCCCTGCGACGAACCATGAAACAGACAAATCATCAATACAGGGCTAAGTTTGAATCATACTACACCTGCTCCGACGCACGTCTTATGTGGCAGGGCTTGCAAACTATTACAGACTACAAAGGGAAGCACCGCTGCAAGCTGCCCAGTGACACGAGCCTACCCTACGAGCTAAATCACTTCTATGCTCGCTTTGAGGCAAGCAACACAGGCATGCATGAGAGCATCAGCTGTTCCGGACGTGGGTAAGACGTGAGTAAGACCTTTTAAACAGGTCAACATACACAAGGCTGTGGGGCCAGACGGATTACCAGGGCGTGTGCTCCGGGCATGTGCTAACCAACTGGTAGGTGTCTTTACTGACATTTTCAACATTTCCCTGTCTGAGTCTGTAATACCAACATGTTTCAAGCAGACCACCATAGTCCCTGTGCCCAAGAACACTAAGGCAACCTGCCTAAATGACTACAGACCCGTAGCACTCACGTCCGTAGCCATGAAATGCTTTGAAAGGCTGGTAATGGCTCACATCAACACCATTATCCCTGAAACCCTAGACCCACTCCAATTTGCATACCGCCCAAACAGATCCACAGATGATGCCATCTCTATTGCACTCCACATTGCCCTTTCCCACCTGGACAAAAGGAACACCTATGTGAGAATGCTATTCATTGACTACAGCTCAGCGTTCAACACCATAGTACACTCGAAGCGAATCACTAAGCTAAGGATCCTGGGACTAAACACCTCCCTCTGCAACTTGATCCTGGACTTCCTGACAGGCTGCCCCCAGGTGGTGAGGGTAGGTAGCAACACATCTGCCACGCTGATCCTCAACAATGGAGCCCCTCAGGGGTGTGTGCTCAGTCCCCTCATGTACTCTCTGTTCACCCACGAATGAATGGCCAGGCATGACTCCCAACACCATCATTAAGTTTGCAGACGACACAACAGTGGTAGGCCTGATCACCGACAACGATGAGACAGCCTATAGGGAGGAGGTCAGAGACCTGGCCGGGTGATGCCAGAATAACAACCTATCCCTCAACGTAACCAAAACTAAGGAGATGATTGTGGACTACAGGAAAAGGAGGACTGAGTACGCCCCCATTGTCATCGACAGGGCTGTAGTGGAGCAGGTTGAGAGATTCAAGTTCCATGGTGTCTACATCACCAACAAACTAGAATGGTCCAAACACACCAAGACAGTTGTGAAGAGGGCACGGCAAAGCCTATTCTCCCTCAGGAAACTAAACAGATTTGGCATTGGTCCTGAGATCCTCAAAAGGTTCTACAGCTGCAACATCGAGAGCATCCTAAATGGTTGCATCACTGCCTGGTAAAGGGCAATTGCTTGGCCTCTGACTGCACTTCAGAGGGTAGTGCGAACGGCCCAGTACATCTCTGGGGCAAAGCTGCCTGCCATCCAGGACCTCTACACCAGGCGGTGTCAGAGGAAGGCCCTAAAAATGATCAAAGACCCCAGCCACCCCAGTCATACTTCTCTCTCTACTATCGCATGGCAAGCTGTACCAGAGTGCCAAGTCGAGGGCAAAAAGGCTTCTCAACAGTTTTTACACCCAAGCCATAAGACTCCTGAACAGGTAATCAAATGACTACCTAGACTATTTGCATTGTGTGCTCCCCCCACCAACCCCTCTTTTACACTGCTGCCACTCTCTGTTTTTCATATATGCACATTCACTTTAACTATACATTGATGTACATATGTACATACTACCTCAATTGGCCCGACCAACCAGTGCTCCTGCACATTGGCTAACCGGGCTATCTGCATTGTGTCCCACCACCCGCCAACCCCTCTTTACCCTACTGCTACTCTCTGTTCATCATATACAGTGCCTTGCGAAAGTATTCGGCCCCCTTGAACTTTGCGACCTTTTGCCACATTTCAGGCTTCAAACATAAAGATATAAAACTATTTTTTTTGTGAAGAATCAACAACAAGTGGGACACAATCATGAAGTGGAACGACATTTAATGGATATTTCAAACTTTTTTAACAAATCCAAAACTGAAAAATTGGGCGTGCAAAATTATTCAGCCCCCTTAAGTTAATACTTTGTAGCGCCACCTTTTGCTGCGATTACAGCTGTAAGTCGCTTGGGGTATGTCTCTATCAGTTTTGCACATCGAGAGACTGACATTTTTTCCCATTCCTCCTTGCAAAACAGCTCGAGCTCAGTGAGGTTGGATGGGGAACATTTGTGAACAGCAGTTTTCAGTTCTTTCCACAGATTCTCGATTGGATTCAGGTCTGGACTTTGACTTGGCCATTCTAACACCTGGATATGTTTATTTTTTAACCATTCCATTGTAGATTTTGCTTTATGTTTTGGATCATTGTCTTGTTGGAAGACAAATCTCCGTCCCAGTCTCAGGTCTTTTGCAGACTCCATCAGGTTTTCTTCCAGAAGGGTCCTGTATTTGGCTCCATCCATCTTCCCATCAATTTTAACCATCTTCCCTGTCCCTGCTGAAGAAAAGCAGGCCCAAACCATGATGCTGCCACCACCATGTTTGACAGTGGGGATGGTGTGTTCAGGGTGATGAGCTGTGTTACTTTTACGTTTTGCATTGTTGCCAAAAAGTTCAATTTTGGTTTCATCTGACCAGAGCACCTTCTTCCACATGTTTGGTGTGTCTCCCAGGTGGCTTGTGGCAAACTTTAAACAACACTTTTTATGGATATCTTTAAGAAATGGCTTTCTTCTTGCCACTCTTCCATAAAGGCCAGATTTGTGCAATATACGACTGATTGTTGTCCTATGGACAGAGTCTCCCACCTCAGCTGTAGATCTCTGCAGTTCATCCAGAGTGATCATGGGCCTCTTGGCTGCATCTCTGATCAGTCTTCTCCTTGTATGAGCTGAAAGTTGAGGGACGGCCAGGTCTTGGTAGATTTGCAGTGGTCTGATACTCCTTCCATTTCAATATTATCGCTTGCACAGTGCTCCTTGGGATGTTTAAAGCTTGGGAAATCTTTTTGTATCCAAATCCGGCTTTAAACTTCTTCACAACAGTATCTCGGACCTGCCTGGTGTGTTCCTTGTTCTTCATGATGCTCTCTGCGCTTTTAACGGACCTCTGAGACTATCACAGTGCAACTTCTGGAGAGAGTTTGCTGCACTGAAAGTAAAGGGGCTGAATAATTTTGCACGCCCAATTTTTCAGTTTTTGATTTGTTAAAAAAGTTTGAAATATCCAAGAAATGTCGTTCCACTTCATGATTGTGTCCCACTTGTTGTTGATTCTTCACAAAAAAATACAGTTTTATATCTTTATGTTTGAAGCCTGAAATGTGGCAAAAGGTCGCAAAGTTCAAGGGGGCCGAATACTTTCGCAAGGCACTGTATACATTGTCACTTTAACCATATCTACATGTACATACTACCTCAATCAGCCTGACTAACCGATGTCTATATATAGCCTCGCTACTGTGTGTAGCCTCGCTACTGTGTGTAGCCTCGCTACTGTTTTTCACTGTCTTTTTACTGTTGTTATTTCTTTACTTACCTATTGTTCACCTAACCTTTTTTGCACTATTGGTATAGAGCCTGTAAGTAAGCATTTCACTGTAAGGTGAACCTGTTGTATTCAGTGTACGTGACAAATAAACTTTGATTTGATTTCTCACTACAGGATAGCACTGTCTGTGCCACTTCTGCTTTTGCAGTGAGACGGTTATCAAAATTATACACACGTTCTCTCACGCACACATTCTTACTCGGCTAAGGAAAATCCCAAACACCGTTTCATATTTGCTCATCTGCCTAAAACCAAAAGCTTACTGCTACATGGTACCTACATGTTAGGACCTATGTGCAGACTGACACTGCGATGTAATACTACTGTATGTGCCCTGAATCTGATGTTGGTGCCCTTTTTAACCCCCTCCCCACTGCCCCCATTTCCCTGTCAGTGGAGCTCAATGACTGAGATTGAGCCGTGGCCCAGGTCGGCTGACACAGCAAGGTGGCCAGGGGATCGCTAGATATTACTAGTGGTGATAATTACCTTACTGTCTGACTGGGTTTACTCCCAGTTACACAAACCTGCTGTTATTAATATCCTGGAATGGCACTTCTGACCATCTGCTCTGCAACCTACCTGATGCGCACACACTCCTACTACTGTGTCCACTCACTAGAGACATCACTCATAGTTAACACATACAGACAAGCACTGTGCCACACAAAACGATGACAGTTGAATTGAGCGAACATTGGAACACTCCTCCTCATAGTGGTCGGTTTGGCCACTGTTCTTTATAGATCAGATGGTAAAGTCACCATTGCTGGGTATATCACCATTGCTGGGTATATTATATCACCATTGCTGGGTATATCACCATTGTGAATTTGCACTGGGATGACGGAGGGTACTATATTTGGATTAAAAATATAGTTAATCTCAAATTAATGGTTGCCATCAATTTGTTTTTAAACTGAGTATTATGTAGAGGTCGACCGATTAATCGGAATGGCCGATTAATTAATGCCGATTTCAAGTTTTCTTAACAATCGGAAATCGGTATTTTTGGGGCGCCGGTTTAAAAAAAAAATAATAATACAAAAAAATATATATATTTTTTTTTTTACACCTTTTATTTATTCTTTATTTAACTAGGCAAGTCAGTTAAGAACACATTCTTATTTTCAATGATGGCCTAGGAACGGTGGGTTAACTGCCTCGTTCAGGGGCAGAACGACAGATTTTCACCTTGTCAGCTCGGGGGATCCAATCTTGCAACCTTACAGTTAACTAGTCCAATGCAATAACGACCTGCCTCTCTCCTTGCATTCCACAAGGAGACTGTTATGCAAATGCAGTAAGCCAAGGTAAGTTGCTAGCTAGCATTACATTTATCTTATAAAAAACAATAAATCATAATCACTAGTTAACTACACATGGTTGATGATATTACTAGATATTATCTAGCGTGTCCTGCATTGCATATAATCTGTCTGAGCATACAAGCATCTTAAGTATCTGACTGAGCGTAGGCAGATACTTGGTAGGCAGAAGCAGGCGCATAAACATGAATTCAAACAGCACTTTTGTGCGTTTTGCCAGCAGCTCTTCCTTGTTCGTCAAGCATTGCACTGTTTATGACTTCAAGCCTATCAACTCCAGAGATGAGGCTCGTGTAACTGAAGTGAAGTGGCTAGCTAGTTAGCGTGCGCTAATTTTCGTTTTGTTGCTGGTTCGAGCCCAGGGAGGAGCGATTAGGGGGTCGGAAGCTATACTGTTACACTGGCAATACTAAAGTGCCTATAAGAACATCCAATAGTCAAAGGTTAATGAAATACAAATGGTATAGAGGGAAATAGTCCTATAATTCCTATAATAACAACAACCTAAAACTTCTTACCTGGGAATATTGAAGACTCATGTTAAAAGGAACCACCAGCTTTCATATGTTCTCATTTTCTGAGCAAGGAACTGAAACGTTAGCTTTCCTACATAGCACATATTGCACTTTTACTTTCTTCTCCAACACTTTGTTTTTGCATCATTTAAACCAAATTGAACATGTTTCATTATATACTTGAGGCTAAATGGATTTTATTGATGTATTATAATAAGTAAAAATAAGTGTTCATTCAGTATTGTTGTAATTGTCATTATTACAAATTTATAAATACAAAAAATCAGCCGATTTAATCGGTATCGGCTTTTATGGCACTCCAATAATCGGTATCGGCGTTGAAAAAACATAATCGGTCGACCTCTAGTATTATGTACTCAGATGAAGCTCTGTCTTACTCTTTGATGTTATGATGATCCTAAAGGTGTTTAGCCTTACAAGGTCCTGTGGGTCTAATCAGATTGCTGGTAGGATTAGAAAGGGGAGGAGGAGGACACTCCGGCAACATTACCTTTCTGCCTTCCTGACCTCAGAGCTCAATTCACCCAGACTAGAGCGAGACCTTTTTTGGTTGTCTCCAGAAATAGCCTGATTGATTTCATAATGATTCCCAGGGGAGGTTTTTGAGGAAATGGGAACCAAGCAGAAATGTAAGAAATGCGTCCACTTCAACTGGTGGCGAATGTTCTCTGAATGTTGTGGTAACGTTATGTATCTGATTCTAGCATTGTTTTCTGGTTATTTATGTTTGTGTGTAATAGTCAGTTCTAGAGATTTTATTGGCCTGTTCTGATGAATATGTCAGGAAAGGAAACAGCCTCTCATGACAAAGGGCATTTCTGGCATTGTTTCACGCCATTCACTCACATTCTGGAGCTACAGCCTGACTCTCTCTCTTTCTCTCTGTGTGTTGTGATGTGAGATGTGTTAGGGCTCATACACACCAATAGCGTTTGCTGGCTGAGAGTACTTAGCACCTCAATTAAACTTTGCGGGGAAAAAATTGCAAGTGCACAATGATTACATGTAGAATCGCATGAAATGTCTTGGCAGTCAGACGTCTACAGCAGTTGCTCCCTTAAACACCGCACACCAACGAACGCAAATCCAGATTCGGTGTGATGTGTGCCAGCCCTTAGCCTGGTTCCTAATGAGCCACCTCCCCAGTGATGTGTGTGATCCTGTATTATGACCCTCAGCTCTAGTCCAGCCCCAGCACTCTTCCTTCACCACTGGGCTGGCTGCCAGGATACACTGGTGCCCTGTAAACACACCTGCCTTAATTTCTCTGTCCCCTCCCTGGGATGTCCTGTCAGACGTGTACGTATGTCTCGCTCCTTCAGGAAGCTGTGAATTCTCAGGAATGCAACCAGGGATAGGGTGTTGGAGGGTAGAGTTTGTCTGTTCTGTGTACGGACCACACCTGAGAACTGTCATAAACCACAGCTGAGTTAAAAACACACTCACACATCTACTATCCCCCTCTCTCTTCCTCGCTCTCCCTCTCTCACACACATACACACTTCCTATCTCACTAGTGTCTAGCGCTCCTTTTCTCTCTCTCCAATTATATCTCCCTTACACACATGTTAAGTCTTAGACAGACCTCATCGCCCCCAGTTGGTAAACTAACTTCAAAAGTTGTGTATCCTGTAGCCTTAGTATCGCTCACTCACACACACATCCCTATATCATCAGGTCTAGATCTTAGACGAGACACTGTGGGCTCGGCGCCGTGACGGTAACCGTGGTGATGGGATAAACAGGTTGCGGCGGGTGCTGTGGTGGAGTATAGTCTGGGGATAGAATAATGAGCTAATGCATTGTTAATGGAACTGTTACTGGCCCTGTTCAGAGGAGGTGATACCCCAGAGACGGGCTGGAACAGCAAAAGATTGGGTTTCAGTATAGCAGGGGTCGGCAACAGGTGGCCCATGGGCCAAAAATGTCAGTGAGTGATTAAAAAAAATATATATATATATATATTTTGCCCCCAAAGTTTTCAAAAAAAAGAAAAGACTGTGAAATCACCAGTAATTCAGCCAAAGCTGAGTTTTATTTTGGAAATCTGTTTCCAAGTATTCCCACATATATAAAAGATGTGATTGTGTCTCAATGTAATCAAGGTATGAAATGTATAATAATTAATTATTATTATGTTATTATACAATAATTATTATTATATTATTTTCAAATACATTTTTTTTTGTTATGGTCTATTTGCAGTGAACAAAACCTCTGAATCTAGTGGTCTACCCCTGTACTACAGTATAACTAGTGAAATAAAGGTTTACTGTGGTGAGATGCAGGGCAGACACTCCACAGTGCCTAACCTATGGAATGTGGACAGTTGCAGTAGTAGTGGAATGGATGGCAATGATGGACTATGTTGCTTTGGTCATTTATTACTGAATAATCACTTGATTTATTAGGTCAGTAAAGTTAATTGAATCAAAATAATGGAATTTAGATGCCTCTACCCTTTCTCTTGTGTTGTTGGTACAGTTGTATAGATCCTCAATCTTCTTGTGTTCTTATTGTGTTTTTAATCAAGTTTGTTACCTCAGTGTGTGAGGGGGGTGTGTTTAAAATAAATACAGTTATAAAAAATATATATAAAAAAACTAACTATATATATATATATATATATATATATATATAATGTAAAAGTCTGAAGCGTCACCATGGAGCACGGAATACACATGCTGCTCTAGAAACCGTTTGCTGTGACCCAGTGAGTGGCAGACAATCAGGGATTAGGACTAGGGATTATATGGGCTGGTTGTAAATCCCTCCCTCCATCTTTGACCTGTCAGTCAGGACCTGGTAGGACTGTACTGGTACCATCAGACCTACACCTATAGCTCTACAGCTACACAGACACACTTTGACATTGTCTGTGTGTCTGACTGGGTTTAAGTGTGTATGTGTGTGTGTGTGGGTGGGTGGGTGGGTGTGTGGGTGGGTGGGTGGGGGGAGGTGGCTGAAGATGGTGTTTAATGTGTTTTTTTTTGTAGTTGGTACATTTTGGGTGTTCTTTAATGAACTCTCCAGAGAAATGTGCAAACTCTAGTGGTATAGCGGAATAGACGAGGGCAGGCAGATGGTATTGACTCGATTAGAGGGTTAATTGCCTCTGGCTGTGATGTTTTGCTGGCAACCCCCGACACTGCACTGTCACGGCTCAACTGTATTTCTCTCACACACACACACACACACACACACAAAATACCCTCACAAACACTCCACGCCACTACACACTCCTCCCAACTCCTACAACCACTGACCCGTGTCTTATCAGTCTCTCCCCTGCCTCTTTATCAGTGCCCTGCTCTCTCTATATCTATCCAATTCAATTCACTGGGCTTTATTGGCATGGGACACATATGTTAAGTATAAGTTGTAGGCGGATGTGCTGTAAGTTGTAGGCGGATGTGCTGTAAGTGGTAGGCGGATGTGCTGTAAGTGGTAGGCGGATGTGCTGTAAGTGGTAGGCGGATGTGCTGTAAGTGGTAGGCGGATGTGCTGTAAGTGGTAGGCGGATGTGCTGTAAGTGGTAGGCGGATGTGCTGTAAGTGGTAGGCGGATGTGCTGTAAGTGGTAGGCGGATGTGCTGTAGGCGGATGTGCTGTAGGGGGGTGTGCTGTAGGGGGGTGTGCTGTAGGGGGGTGTGCTGTAGGGGGGTGTGCTGTAGGGGGGTGTGCTGTAGGGGGGTGTGCTGTAGGGGGGTGTGCTGTAGGGGGGTGTGCTGTAGGGGGGTGTGCTGTAGGGGGGTGTGCTGTAGGGGGGTGTGCTGTAGGGGGGTGTGCTGTAGGGGGGTGTTGACACAGTAATGTACCCCCCTCTGCCTCTTCACCTCCCCTTCACACAGACACAGTGTGACAGGATGGCATGGTGCCCTGCAGAACACTCATAGGGTGGGTAGGTCAGTGGGGGAGGGGTGCTATTATGATGCCAGGGGCAGAATTTGGGTGATGTTGAGGTTCTACTATGTGGGGGTGGATGAGAAGGGCTTATATTTTGGAGGATGCCATTTTTATTTTTAAAGGAGCTTATGTCTTCACATCATACAGCCTTGAGCAAGTGCCAAATACTATATACGGTCCATTTAGCGCTATGAATGTTGGAATAACGTTTAGGGCTTTTTGGAGGCTCAATAACATGTTTGTTGCTTTATAGAACCCTGTTATGGTGAAGTTTTATAAATGTGTGTGGGGTATTTGAATGGCCTTGCTAAATATCATTGATTGTAGGAAACCACAAGTTATTTTGGTCATCCTGGATATTGTCTCAAGCCAGCAGATGACCTGAAACCATGCTGCAACGCCATAACAACTCTGGTTGTTGGTCAAAGCTGTTCTAATAGAACTCTTCATGCATGTTTGGTTGCTAAGAGAGGGAGAGGTTCTTGTTTGGCGGATATGAGCGTCTGTGTTTGTTTCACGCTCCACAGGTTGGGTTCAAAGCTCTGCTCTGTGGAGGCATGAGGGGAGCAGCATATCCCACTGCTGGCTTGCTTCTGAAGCTAAGCAGGGTTGGTCCTGGTCGGTCCCTGGATGGGAGACCAAATGCTGCTGGAAGTGGTGTTGGAGGGCCAGTAGGAGGCACTCTTTCCTCTGCTCCAAAAATAATATCCCCAATTCCCCAGGGCAGTGATTGGGGACATTGTCCTGTGTAGGGTGCTGTCTTTCGGATGGGACTTTAAACCGGTGTCCTGACTCTTTGTGGTCACTAAAGAGCCCATGGCACTTATCGTAAGAGTATGGGTGTTAACCCTAGTGTCCTGGCTAAATTCCCATTCTAACCCTCATACCGTCACGGTCACCTAATCCCAAATGTATAATTGGCTCATTCACCCCCTCTCCTCTCCCCTGTAACTATTCCCCAAGTTGTTGCTGTAAATGACAGTGTTCTCAGTCAACTTACCGGGTAAAATAAATTATAAATAGTTTTTCTAGCCTTGTAAACACAGTCTAGTTAAATGGTATCGGTTCTGGGGAAGTGGTGCACTCAGATAAAGATGACAGGAACTGAAGTTTCTACATGATTCCTGATGTGTGTCTCTCTCTAGGGGGTTTCTGTGTGTGTCATTAACACCCCTGGCGTGTTGGTGTGAGGTCACCAGAAATCCCCTTCTAAAGGGTCAGTGACAGTACTGTCTCCCAGTGTTCTCAGATTCACTTGTTCTCTTGAGACTGGGTAGCAAGGGATGGCTGACATTGCAGTAGGGGCAGGTAGGATGGTGTGATATAAGGTTCGGTGTACGGGGGGGTATGCAGTGCCTCAGCATTTCCCAGACAGGAAATGGCCTTAGCTGCTGCCCTTCCAAACAATGAGCCAGGCGGGGAGGGACTAGGATGGCTTCCTGCCTCTGTTACAGTACAGACCTGCCTCAGCCTCACAGCCCTAAGATACAAAACGTCACACAGACAGCAACACCATGTGCCAGACCAGTACTGACCAGTAGAGAACAGAGCAGTAAGAGAAGAGCTGTGTGTGCGTGTTAGAGCCAGGTGAAAATGTGTCATGAGTGTTTTACCCTGCTGCTCTATGGCTGTCATGTGTCTAAGGTAGCAGCAGCCTCAGCTGGGCCCCAAATGTGGTGACCTCATCACTCGACAGCATCAGTGACTGCATGGAATAGATAGGCAGAGAGAAGGGCAGTAAGCCTGTGCATTAATTTGATAGGTACTTCAGCTACAGATTAAAACATAATTTAAAACATTGAATTCTACTTCGGCTGTTCTGTTTGAGGTGGGTGTGATTTTAGTTTCTATGTTGTATGGAAAAGGTCTAGAGACAGATGGGGACAAACTCATGCAATCACAGCTATAAGGTCCAGTATACAAAGAGAGACACGAGTAGCTCAGTATCACGTACACACACAATGGGAGGCTCTCCTCACTACATTCTTTGTCTTACGTGCTGGTAATACTATCCTGGAATGTCACTTTTGACCTTTACATCAGCTCTGCACTAGAGGTCGACCGATTATGACTTTTCAACGCCGATACGGATTTATTGGAGGACCAAAAAAAGCTGATACCGATTTAATTGACTGATTTTGTTTAAAAAATGTTATATATATTTGTAATAATGACTATTGCAACAATACTGACTGAACAATGAACCCTTTTTATTTTAACTTCATACACTACATCAATAAAATCTATTTAGTCTCAAATAAATAATGAAACATGTTCAATTTGGTTTAAATAATGCAAAAACAGTGTTGGAGAAGAAAGTAAAAGTGCAATTTGTGCCATGTAAAAAAAAGAAGCTAATGTTTTAAGTTCCTTGCTCAGAACATGAGAACATATGAAAGCTGGTGGTTCAATATTCCCAGTTAAGAAGTTTTAGGTTGTAGTGATTATAGGAATTATGATGCGTCGACAATTTTTCTCTCTACCATTTGTATTTCATATACCTTTGACTATTGGATGTTCTTATAGGCGCTTTATCTCAGGAGTTGATAGTCATAAACAGCGCTGTGCTTCAAGCATTGCTAAGAGCTGCTGGCAAATGAAGTAAAGTACTATTTTAATAAATGCTTACGGGCCTGCTGCTGCCTACCACCGCTCAGTCAGACTGCTCTATCAAATATCAAATCATAGACTTAATTATAATAAACACACAGAAATACGAGCCTTTGGTCCTTAATATGGTCAAATCCGGAAACTATAATTTTGAAAACGTTTATTCTTTCAGTGAATTATGGAACCATTTTGTTGAACAGGTGGCATCCCTAAGTAAATATTTCTGTTGCATTGCACACCCTTCAATGTTATGTCATAATTATGTACAATTCTGGCAAGTTAATTATGTTCTTTGTTAGGAAATCAAATCAAATTTATGTCACATACACATGGTTAGCAGATGTTAATGCGAGTGTAGCGAAATGCTTGTGCTTCTAGTTCTGACAATGCAGTAATAACCAACGAGTAAACTAACCTAACAATTCCAAAACTACTACCTTATACACACAAGTGTAAAGGGATAAAGAATATGTACATAAAGATATATGAATGAGTGATGGTACAGAACGGCATAGGCAAGATGCAGTAGATGGTATCGAGTACAGTATATACATATGAGATGAGTAATGTAGGGTATGTAAAAAGTGGCATAGTTTAAAGTGGCTAGTGATACATGTATTACATAAAGATTCAGTAGATGATATAGAGTACAGTATATACATATACATATGAGATGAGTAATGTAGGGTATGTAAACATTTATATTAAGTAGCATTGTTTAAAGTGGCTAGTGATATATTTTACATCAATTTCCATAAATTCTCATTTATTAAAGTGGCTGGAGTTGAGTCAGTGTGTTGGCAGCAGCCACTCAATGTTAGTGGTCGCTGTTTAACAGTCTGATGGCCTTGAGATAGAAGCTGTTTTTCAGTCTCTCGCTCCCTGCTGTACTGACCTCGCCTTCTGGATGGTAGCGGGGTAAACAGGCAGTGGCTCGGGTGGTTTTTGTCCTTGATGATCTTTATGGCCTTCCTGTGACATCGGGTGGTGTAGGTGTCCTGGAGGGTAGTTTGCCCCCGGTGATGCGTTGTGCAGACCTCACTACCCTCTGGAGAGCCTTACGGTTGTGGGCGGAGCAGTTGCCGTACCAGGCGGTGATACAGCCCGACAGGATGCTCTCGATTGTGCATCTGTAGACGTTTGTGAGTGCTTTTGGTGACAAGCCGAATTTCTTCAGCCTCCTGAGGTTGAAGAGGTGCTGCTGCGCCTTCTTCACGCCGCTGTCTGTGTGGATGGACCAATTCAGTTTGTCTGTGATGTGTACGCCGAGGAACTTAACTTACTACCCTCTCCACAACTGTCCCATCGATGTGGATAGGGGGGTGCTCCCTCTGTTGTTTCCTGAAGTCCACAATCATCTCGTCGTTTTTGATAATCAAGCCTACCACTGTAGTGTCGTCCGCAAACTTGATGATTGAGTGGAGGCGTGCGTGGCCACGCAGTCGTGGGTGAACAGGGAGTACAGGAGAGGGCTCAGAACGCACCCTTGTGGGGCCCCAGTGTTGAGGATCAGCGGGGTGGAGATGTTACCTACCCTCACCAACTGGGGGCGGCCCGTCAGGAAGTCCAGTACCCAGTTGCACAGGGCGTGGTCGAGACCCAGGGTCTCGGGCTTGATGACGAGTTTGGAGGGTACTATGGTGTTAAATGCTGAGCTGTAGTCGATGAACAGCATTCTTACATAGGTGTTCCTCTTGTCCAGATGGGTTAGGGCAGTGTGATTACGATTGCGTAGTCTGTGGACCTATTGGGGCGGTAAGCAAATTGGAGTGGGTCTAGGGTGTCAGGTAGGGTGGAGGTGATATGGCCCTTGACTAGTCTCTCAAAGCACTTCATGATGATGGAAGTGATTGCTACGGGGCAGTAGTCGCTTAGCTCAGTTACCTTAGCTTTCTTGGGAACAGGGACAAGTAACACAGTTTGCAATGAGCCAGGCAGTCCAAACTGTTGCATATACGTGCACTGAACGCAAGTGAAGTGACACAATTTCCCTAGTTAATATTGCCTGCTAACATGCATTTATTTGAACTAAATATGCAGTTTAAAAAATATATACTTCTGTGTTTTGATTTTAAGAAAGGCATTGATGGTGAGGTACATTTGTGCAGCGAATGTGCTTTTTTTCGTGAATGCGCCTTTGTTAAATCACCCATTTGGCAAAGATGAAGTAGGTTGTGATGTGATGATAAATTAACAGGCACCGATATGATTGTATGCAACGCAGGACAAGCTAGTTAACTACACATGGTTGACGATATTACTGGGTTAACTAGTGATTATGTGAAGACTGATTTTGTTTTTTGTAAGAAGTTTAATGCTAGCTAGCAACTTACCTTGGCTCCTTGTAGCCACAAGGTCCTTTTGACGCTGCATTACTGTAACAGGTGGTCAGCCTGCCACGCAGTTTCCTCATGGATTGCATTGTAATCGGCGTCCAAAAAGGCTGATTACCGATTGTTATGAAAACTTGAAATCGGCCCTAATTAATCGGCCATGCCGATTTTAATCGGTCGACCTCTACTCTGCACCCTACCTGACACACACACACGTATTAATAACATTGCAGTATCTTTAGAACCCAATAGGAATCCATGTTTGGGTAAAAACAGCGAAGCCCAGATTCGTGTGTATGTGAGCCTGACCCAGATACACACCATCCTGGTCTGTAGTAAATCAGCTGTGAGGCTGACCCAGATACTGTAGCCCAGATACACACCCTCCTGGCCTGTAGTAAATCAGCTGTGAGGCTGACCCAGATACACAACTTCCTGGTCTGTAGTGAATCAGATGTGAGCCTGACCCAGATACACACCCTACTGGTCAGTAGTAAATCGTCTGGGTGGCCTGAACTACCCTACCTTTTAGGGAGCTGGCCTACGTGATTGTCTCTGATGAAGAGACTGGAGTCACATGTTATTTCTGGTTTCTGCCCTAGTTTACTAAACTGGGATAGAAGCACCAGGACACTATGAGTGGATGACTTAATAGAGCACCACGTGTGATGTGTTTTTATACGGGTCAGCGCCACCATAGTCCAAGCTGTGTTTACTATTCAATCAAAATCTGCACGGAATTGACGTTGTCATACAAATCTCTTATTTATGTCAATGTAGGCTTCATGTGAAAGTCTGAGTTCCACATTGATATCTTAAGTTAGGATTCAGCTGGTATCTATAGGAGTTTTGAGGTGAGCTGGAGACTGAGGTTGTCACATACTGTAATTCAAACTGAAACAGAATGTTAATGTGATCTGTGTTGTAGAGTGAAATGCCCAACAGTACGAGAGAGAGTGTTTGTGGGGGTTTAACATTGCTCTGTTACATAACATGGTCATTTCCTAGTGTTCTGCTATTGTAGTGGTACAGAGGGAGTGATTGTGTGAGGGAGAGAGCTACAGTATACTGTTTTTAGAAGAGAGGCAGCAGATGGACAGTGACTGGCAATCAGGTCATTCAGAATTCTTGTGGAAGTACGACTCATTCTGGTCATCCGCTATGGGTTGCACATTTTGGGGAATATTCGGAGGTGGAAACTTTCCATGGGAATATATGGGAATTAATATTAATACCGTTTAAATGTAGATGTTTTTTTCCCATTGGATATATTTACCATATCATATGGAGACAGAAACATAAACCTTTTACCTTATCATAAGTAGACATAATGATTAAAAAAATGATTTAATCATTGCAAATGATTAAATCCTTCCATATAGAAATAAAACAATTTGTTTAGTTACAAATTGAACTTTAATTAAATGATTTAACTCTCCACATGGGATGATTTCACTGAACAACAAAAGGGAATATTGAATGATCAATCGCATCTTCCAAAAAACGTTTTCAACATACATCAGGGTTGATAGTCTAGAAACTAAAGCTTTGGTTGTCTTCCTCTCAGGCTTCCATGTATTCTCCCTGGACCTCCTCAATGTCCACCTCTTGAACATCAGACAGGATGGCTCGTTGTCAGGCCCAAAAAGCCTCACATTTTTCAACCCTTGTATTTGTCAGCCTGTTGCGTGCTATGGTGTGTGTGTTGCCAAACAAGGACCCACAAGATCCACAAAGTCCCTTCCGCCAGGTTGTTGATGAGAGAGATTGGCACGACTGCCATATTGCATCTCCATCACAAAGCCCTTGCTTGGAAGTGTACTTCGCCAGACTGCTAAGAACCTTGCCTTCATCCAGGCCAAGGAGGCGAGACGACACGATAGTGATGACACCATAGGCATTGTTGAGCTCTGCACCAGACAGGATGCTCTTGCCAGCATACTTGGGGTTCAACATGTACGCTGCGGCATGTATGGGCTTCAGGCAGAAGTCTTCACGCTTTTTGATGTATTTCAGAACTGCAGTTTCCTCTGCTTGGAGCAACAGTGAAGTGGGCAAGGCAGTATGGATTTCTTCTCTTACATCTACAAGCAGAGTCTGAACATCAGACAGAATGGCATTTTCTCCTTCAATCTGTGCAATGGCTACTGCTATAGGTTATAGAGTTACCACTCTCTCCCAAAAATACATCATCCACGAGGATCCTCTTGATGGGGCTGTCCATATCGGCAGACTGTGATATGGCCATTTCTTGGAGAGACTCCTTCCCCTCCAGGAGACTGTCAAACATGTTGCTGGGCAGCTTCAATGTGGTGCTCTTATTCTTCTCACTGCTTGGTGAGTTAGATTGCTGCTATAACTTGATGACCCTTCACATACCTAACCATTTCTTGGCTCTCTTGTAGTGTATCCATTGTTTTCAGCGCCATGATGTCCTTGAGGAGCAGAATCAGTGTACGAGCAGCACAGCCAATGGGTGTGATGTGCGGGTAGGACTCGTCCACTTTAGACCAAGCAGCCTTCATGTTCGCAGCATTGTCTGTCACCAGTGCAAATACCTTCTGTGGTCCAAGGTTATTGATGACTGCCTTCAGCTCATCTGCAATGTAGAGGCCGGTGTGTCTGTTGTCCCTTGTGTCTAATCTTGCAAAATACTGGTTTAGGGGTGGAGATGATTTTGTTAATTATTCCTTTCCCACGAACATTCGACCACCCATCAGACATGATTGCAATATTCTGCTTTCTCTATGATTTGCTTGACCTTCACTTTACCTCTGTTGAACTCTGCATCCAGCAAATGAGTAGATAAAGCATGTTTGGTTGGAGGGGTGTATGCTGGGCGAAGAACATTCATTCAGAAATCTCTTCCAAAACACATTGCCTGTGAGCATCAGAGGTGAACCAGTTGCATACACAGCTCGAGCAAGACATTCATTAGCATTTATTTGACTAAGTTCGTCCATTGAGTCAAAAAATACTTCTGATTCCAGGAAGACCATGAGCTATTGCTATTGATAAGGTGTCTGATTCATCATTTTCACCTCGAATAGAAGTAGAGGGACTTTTGTTAGAGGTTGCTTGTTGTGAGCGCTGAGGGAACTTTAAGCACTTGGCCAGATGATTCTGCATCTTTGTTGCATTCTTCACATATGATATGGCACAGTATTTGCAAATGTACACAGCTTTTCCTTCCACATTAGCTACAGTAAAATGTCTCCACTAGAGGTCGACCGATTATGATTTTTCAAGGCCGATAATGATTTATTGGAGGACCAAAAAAGCTGATGCCGATTATAAAACATTTTTATTTGATTTTGTATAATAAAAAAATAAATAATTAATATAATAAAAAAACATTTAAATATTTTTTTACTAATAATATTAAATAAAAAATAATTTGTAATAATGACAATTACAACAATTACAACACTTTTATTTGAACTTAATACATCAATTAAAATCAATTTAGCCTCAAATAAATAATGAAACATGTTCAATTTGGTTTAAATAATGCAAAAACAAAGTGTTGGAGAAGTAAACGTGCAATATGTGCCATGTAAGGAAGCTAACGTTTAAGTCCCTTGCTTGAGAACATATGAAAGCTGTTGGTTCCTTTTAACATGAGTTTTCAATATTCCCAGGTAAGAAGTTTTAGGTTGTAGTTATTATAGGAATTATAGGACTATTTCTCTCTACCATTTGTATTTCATTAACCTTTGACTATTAGATGTTCTTATAGGCACTTTAGTATTGCCAGTGTAACAGTATAGCTTCCGTCCCTCTCCTCGCTCTTCCCTGGGCTCGAACCAGGAACGCAACGACAACAGCCACCCTCGAAGCAGCGTTACCCATGCAGAGCAAGGGGAACAACCACTCCAAGTCTCAGAGCGAGTGACGTTTGAAACGCTATTAGCGCGCACCCCACTAACTAGCTAGCCATTTCACATCGGTTACACCAGCCTAATCTCGGGAGTTGATAGGCTTGAAGTCATAAACAGCGCAATGCTTGACACACAACGAAGAGCTGCTGGCAAAACGCACAAAAGTGCTGTTTGAATGAATGCTTACGAGCCTTAATCGGCCATTCCGATTAATCTGTCGACCTCTAGTCTCCACATCAGATGTGTGGTATTTTCCTGTAAACATTAGAAAAAAAGAGTAAAAAAAACAACAAATACAATACCATGTACAAAGCAATAGTTAAGCAGTTAAATGTTTTAGATATCTTACAAAGGAGTTGTTTAGAAATAAAACATGTATGGAAACAGGTGAATTATCACTCCTCAGTTAGCAGGCTCAAGCAATCTAAAACACACATGGTAGCAAAAACTAACTAGCAGAAATGGTTAACAAGTTAGAAATGATTTAAACACACTTTGCTCTATGCTACTATTTACTGGTTAACAAAAAATCATGTATGTCATATAAAATATATTCACCCCCCCACCCCCCCCACCCCCAGTATTGTAATCAAAACATACCAGAAAGCATGTAGTCCTTGGCTTAGACAGTGTAGTATTGTGGGCTCAATAGCATCTCATTAGTGTGCAAGATCTTGAGAATCAGCTGTACATGTGATGGAAGAATGCACTGTGCATGCAGAGGGTTGCAATTCCATTGAATTGGGGATAGTTTAACCAAAATATGCCACAAGACCTAGAATTGCTTTTTGTATCCCACAAAAAAGGTTCACTGTTATAAGCTAATATTTTTTGAGAAATTTAAGCTAAATTCCCAGGCTTATCTTCCCATGGAAAATTTCCGACCCTTTGTAACCCTAGTTATAGGTCGGAAGTTTACATACACCTTAGCCAAATACATTTCAACTCGGTTTTTCACAATTCCTGACGTTTAATCCTAGTAAAAATTCCCTGTCTTTGGTCAGTTAGGATTACCAATTTATTTTAAGAATGTGAAATGTCAGAATAATAATAGTGATTTATTTCAGCTTTTTATTTCTTTAATCACATTCCCAGTGGTTCAGAAGTTTACATACACTCAATTAGTACTTGGTATCATTGCCTTTAAATTGTTTAACTTGGGTCAAACGTTTCTGGTAGCCTTCCACAAGCTTCCCACAATAAGTTGGGTGAATTTTGTCCCATTCCTCCTGACAGAGCTGGTGTAACTGAGTCAGGTTTGTAGGCCTCCTTGCTCGCACACGCTTTTTCAGTTCTGCCCACACATTTCTATAGGATTGAGGTCAGGGCTTTGTGATGGCCACTCCAATACCTTGACTTTGTTGTCCTTAAGCCATTTTGCCACAACTTTGGAAGTATGCTTGGGGTCATTGTCCATTTGGAAAACTCATTTGTGATCAAGGATGTCTAGAGATGTTGCTTCAATATATCCACATAATTTTCCTCTCTCATGACGCCATCTATTTTGAAGTGCACCAGTCACTCCTGCAGCAAAGCACCCCCACAACATGATGCTGCCACCCTCGTGTTTCACGGTTGGGATGGTGTTCTTCGGCTTGCAAACATCCCCCTTTTTCCTCCAAACATAACGATGGTCATTATGGACAAACAGTTCTATTTATTTTTCATTAGACCAGAGGACATTTCTCTAAAAAGTATGATCGTTGTCCCCATGTGCAGTTGCAAACTGTAGTCTGGCTTTTTATGGCTGTTTTGGAGCAGTGGCTTCTTCCTTGCTGAGCGGCCTTTCAGGTTATGTTGATATAGGACTTGTTTTACTGTGGATATAGATGCTTTTGTACCTGTTTCCTCCAGCATCTTCACAAGGTCCTTTGCTGTTGGTCTGGGATTGATTTGTCCTTTTCACACCAAAGTACGTTCATCTCTAGGAGACAGAACGCATCTCCTTCCTAAGCGGTATGACGGCTGCGTGGTCCCATGGTGTTTATTCTTGCATACTATTGTTTTGTACAGATGAAAGTGGTACCTTCAGGCATTTTGTAAATTGCTCCCAAGGATGAACCAGACTTGTAGAGGTTTACTATTGTTTTTTTCTGAGGTCTTGGCTGAGCGAGGCACTGAGTTTGAAGGTAGGGATTGAAATACATTCACAAGTACACCTCCAATTGACTCAAATTATGTCAATTAGCCAATCAGAAGCTTCTAAAGCCATGACATAATTTTCAGGATTTTTCCAAGCTGTTTAAAGGCACAGTCAACTTGGTGCATGTAATCTTCTGACCTACTGGAATTGTAATACAGTGAATTATAAGTGAAATAGTCTGTCTGTAAACAGTTTTTGGAAAAATTACTTGTCATGCATAAAGTAGATGTCCTAACCGACTTGCCAAAACTATAGTTTGTTTACAAGAAATTTGCGGAATGGTTGAAAAACGACTTTTAATGACTCCAACCTAAGTGTATGGAAACTTCCAACTTCAGCTGTAGCTACTGGAAATCCATTCCTCTGGTCATCCACTATGGGTTAAAGGTTCAGGACATTAATCAGAGAGGCAACAAAGAGACCAAAGATAACCCTGAAGGAACTGGAAAGCTCCACAGCGGAGATTGGAGTATCTGTCCATAGGACCACTTTAAGCCGTACACTCCACATAGCTGGGCTTTACAGAAGAGTGGCCAGAAAAAAAACATTGCTTAAAGAAGAAAAATAAGCAAACACGTTTGGTGTTCGCCAAAAGGCATGTAGGAGACTCCCCAAACATATGGAAGAAGGCACTCTGGTCAGATGAGACTAAAATGTTGCTGTTTGGCTATCAATGAAAACGCTATGTCTTGCGCAAACCCAACACCTCTCATCACCCCGAGGAAACCATCCTCACAGTGAAGCATGGTGGTGGCTTTCATGCTGTGGGTATGTTTTTCATCGGCAGGGACTGGGAAACTGGTCAGAATTGAAGGAATGATGGATGTCGCTAAATACAGGGAAATCCTTGAGGGGAAACCTGTTTCAGTCTTCCAGAGATTTGAGACTGTGACGGAGGTTCACCTTCCAGCAGGACAATTACCCTAAGCATACTGCTAAAGCAACACTTGAGTGGTTTAAGGGGAAACATTTAAATGTCTTGGAATGGCCTAGTCAAAGCCCAGACCTAAATCCAATTGAGAATATCTGTGGTATGACTTAAAGATTGCTGTACACTAGCGGAACCCATCCAACTTGAAGGCGCTGGAGCAGTTTTGCCTTGAACAATAGGCAAAAATCCTAGTGGCAAGATTATAAGAGACTTGCAGCTGTAATTGCAGAAAAAAGATGTCTCTACAAAGTATTGAGTAATGCACCCTCAAGCAATTTTTTTTTTGTCTTGTTTCTTGTTTCACAATAAATATTTTGCATCTTCAAAGTGGTAGGCATGTTGTGTAAATCAAATGATACAAACCACCCAAAATCCATTTTAATTCCAGGTTGTAAGGCAAGAAAATAGGAAAAATGCCAAGGGGGGTGAATACTTTTGCAAGCCACTGTAGGCTACACTCTTAGAAAAAATGGTTCCAAAAGGCTGTCCTCATTTAATAACCCTGAGGAACTCTCTTAGGGTGCTACCTGGAACCAAATAGGATTCTTCAGGGTTCTCCTATGAGGACAACCAAATAACCCTTTTTCATGTTCTAGACAACAACTGTATATTTTCTCCCTCTTCTTGGCCTTGTATCATTTCTGTAGATCTGTCACACTCTGAGAAACCAAACAGTCAGTCAAACCTAGACCCTGGTGTTTTTATTGACGACGAGATGTTGGTGGGTCCACTGGTTTTGATGTGTGACTACTAGAGGCTGTGGAGCTTGGCTAATGCTTCTTGAACTTAGCTGTTGTACAGTTCAGTGATGCAGACCTCGGACTGTTTTTCTGGCAGTATTGTGAGAATGAGATGGCTCCCTCAGCCCAACTACATTGTTGTTCATCTGCAGCAGTGTACTGTGTGGCTATACTGGTTCTCAGGATAGGCTTTTTATATCACTGCAGTGTTTGTGTGCACATGTTTGTGGACCTAAAGTGTGTGTGTGTGTGACACAGACCCTGTCATTAGAGCTAGAGGGAGAGGCCTCTTCCTGCAGGGCCTGAGGATGCAGCTGGAACAGAGCAGTTAAACAGAACAGCAGTACAGGGAGTTTTAGTTCTCTACTCAGCCATGTGAGTGTGGTCCCATGGGACTGCCCTATTGGGACAACTCATACACATGGTGCATACTATAAACAATAGGTGTATTAGTCTATATAAAATAGACTGTGTGAACAAATATATCTGTGAGATGCAGAGTTTTGTGTGAGCAACTGTGTGTGTGTGTATGTGGGTCTTTTCTATAAACTAGGATACAAGTGAGGATTTCCTACGCTGAATAACTTGTTACAGCTGTTAAGTCATTGATAATAATCTACCAATTTGTTTCATGTCTTACATTAAGATAAGTTGGATCATAGCTATAAGCTAATAAGATCATAGCTATATTCTATACAATTCATATTTAACGCTTTATCATGGTTGGTTGTCTCGATGGATTTGTCCAAAATCTTGTAACACAAAATATTTTGTTTTCTGTCCTTGCATGAATGGCAGTGTAAATTGTCGTTATATCATATATTAAGCATTAATGAGTTAAATTAGACATTTACATTTAAACCCTGTAAGAATCCTGGATCTAGCTGTTGGACAGTTTTTTTTTTTGTATAGAGATCTCAGAAATGCTGTCTAACTCCGTAACATTTCGTGTCTTATGTTACGGGGTGAAACCAGTTTTCATGGGCACACAAATCCAAAATAGTAAATGTGATTGCAAAATCGAATGCTTGTAACCGAAATAGTCACCGTACCTTGATACTTAACCTAAATCGATACGGTCATTAACATGGTTCTTCAATAATTATGCATAATACTTGTTGGATGTGCATTTGGTGTCCAGCTGATTAATTACGCCTTGATAGTTTCACACGTCATCATCTGATCCAGGAAGGAATTTTCTGAATGACAGTAAAGTGACGAATAGCTGTTGTGATGGGCTGTTGCATCGCATGCGCGTAGTGCTATAAAAAGGGTATTCGCGAGAAATGTCCAGAAAATGTTGGTGTCATTCGTTATGCTGGTGAAGACCGTTGTGCCTGGAGCCACGTTCGATCTAATATCCTAGCGAATTGATGTTGATCGTCTGTTGATTTACAGCAGGGTCTCGTTAGATGTAACAGAAACGCATCAAGTAATGTGTTAATGTTTTCAGATGTCTACTGTGTGCAGTTGTGTAAGCTAGACTATTGCGCAACACCCAACGCTATTCCTAATAATTATTCTGGATATAGTGACAAATTACATAGGCTAGTGGGCTTATTGACAGTATGATCTGGTAATGAAATAACATGATAAATACGTGTTCCCATGTTACACCAGCAATTTTAAGCAATACAGGGGGCTTGAATTGGCCTATTTGAATGTGGAGCTGAGAAATTCAAGTACTGGAATAAGCCTACCTTGAAAACCAGACATTTCCTCAATTTGGTGCTTGAAAAGTCTTTGTAATTATTGTAGCCAATTTATCAGTTTTCCTGCTCCCTTATAATAATCTGATTTCATTTTTAAAAATCTGTTTTTGTGAGGGATGTGGCCACTTTCATTTGTTTCCCCCTGCTTCAATTGAGGAGTGTTGTGCTACTCTATTGAGATAAAACCACATGCAGTTGTTATGAGGTCGACAACATCAAATTCTGGCTTTGACTTTGTTTTCCATACAAATCCTTCCAATAAAAAGGAACCTGGTTTTTGGTAACTTTCTCATTATAAAAACAACGATGGTGAGATTAAAATGGTAAGATTCATGCTACCACTATTATTCATAGTTTATTATGTGTCCCTGCATCGGCCACATGGGCTACAGAAAAACCATAATGCTCAAATCTATTTAGTCAGGCAATGTCCATATTGTTCTCACATATTTTAGAATGTAATAATAATTTGAATATCAATTGGTGATGCACCGATGTGACATTTTTAGCCGATACTGATATCCAATATTTTCCTTGGCAAAAAAAACCCGATACTGATACTTAATTATTTTGCGTCTTTTTAAGCATTCTAGTACAGTTAACTAGTTAACACACACACACATGGACGCAGTGGTCTAAGGCACGGCATCTCAGTGCAAGAGGCGTCACTACAGTCCCTGGTTCGAATCCAGGCTGTATCACTTCTGGAGTCCCATAGGGCGTGGCACAATTGGCCCAGCGTCGTCTGGGTATGGCCGGGGTAGGCCGTCATTGTAAATAAGAATTTGTTCCTTACTAACTTGCCTAGTTAAATAAATAAAAGTTACACACACACCACACTGACAAGTTATTTTGTTGGCATTTACATATGTCCCCATAAACTTGACCAATCAGGACCTGAATATGACTCACATAATAATTTAACGCGTAATAATACTCACATAATAATTTAACGCGTTCATCCATCTTTTTCATAGTGTAATCATTGTGTAATAACTATCGCTTGTACTTCATGTCACAATGATTCATCGATACGTATGCTCAAATCAAATCAAATTTTATTTGTCACATACACATGGTTAGCAGATGTTAATGCGAGTGTAGCGAAATGCTTGTGCTTCTAGTTCCGACAATGCAGTAATAACCAACGAGTAATCTAGCTAACAATTCCAAAACTACTACCTTATACACACACAAGTGTAAAGGGATAAAGAATATGTACATAAAGATATATGAATGAGTGATGGTACAGAGAGGCATAGGAAAGATGCAGTAGATAGTATCGAGTACAGTATATACATATGAGATGAGTATGTAAACAAAGTGGCATAGTTTAAAGTGGCTAGTGATACATGTATTACATAAAGATGCAGTAGATGATATAGAGTACAGTATATACGTATACATATGAGATAAATAATATAGGGTATGTACCGTAATTTCCGGACTATAAGCTGCTACTTTATTCCCACACTTTGAACCTCGCGGTTTATACAATGACGCGGCTAATTTATGGATTTTTCCCGCTTTCACAAGATTCATGCCCGCCAAAAAACTGAGCACCGTCACATAATGTGACGTAAATCGAGCGCGCTCAAACTTCCCATCATTCTGATTACGGTAGTAATTTTGTCACCCTCATCATGGCAAAGACACGGAGAAATGCATATGATGCAGCTTTCAAGTTGAAGGCGATAAATCTGGCTGTTGGAAAAGGAAATAGAGCTGCTGCATGGGAGCTTGGCCTTAATGAGTCGATGATAAGACGTTGGAAACAGCAGCGTGAGGAACTGACTCAGTGCAGAAAGACAACAAAAGCTTTCAGAGGGAAGAAAAGCAGATGGCCCAAAGTATTTGCAGCCACTCGACATCAGTGTAAATCGTGCATTTAAGGTGGTGCTCCATGTTCAGTGGGAGGCTTGGATGACAAGTGGGGAGAAATAATCCTTTACTAAAACGGGCCGCAGGCGAAGAGCATCTTATGGTCAAGTCTGCCAGTGGGTCCTGACAGCGTGAAGCATTGTCAAAAAATCCACTATCATCAACGGGTTTCCAAAGGCTGGACTGCTGCGTGTTGAAGGGGCAGCATGAGCTCAGCGAGGTATTTGCCTCCGGATGAAAGTGACGAGAGCGACAATTAAAACGATCCAACATCGGATGAAGCAATTCTGAGGCTATTCAACTCCGACACCGAAGGAGATGACTTCAGTGGTTTCAGTGCACAGGAGGAGGAAGATAGTGACTTTCTTGGTAGGCTACTGTTTTTAATTTTTGTTACAAGCCGTGTTTTTCGTTAAAACCTATTTATTTTTGTTACAAGCCGTGTTTCGTTTAAAGGCTGTGTAAAGTTAATTTGTTTCAATGTACCGGTAGGCACCTGCGGCTTATAGACATGTGCGGCTTATTTATGTACAAAATACATATTTTTAAATAATTCAGTGGGTGCGGTTTATATTAAGGTGCGCTTAATAGTCCAGCAATTACGGTAAACATTATATTAAGTAGCATTGTTTAAAATGGCTAGTGATATATTTTACATCAATTCCCATTATTAAAGTGGCTGGAGTTGAGTCAGTATGTTGGCAGCAGCCACTCAATGTTAGTGGTGGCTGTTTAACAGTGATGGCCTTGAGATAGAAGCTGTTTTTCAGTCTCTCGGTCCCAGCTTTGATGCACCTTTACTGACCTCGCCTTCTGGATGATAGCGGGGTGGTCAGGCAGTGGCTCGGGTGGTTGTTGTCCTAGGCTACCCTGGGGCGGCAGGGTAGCCTAGTGGTTAGAGCATTGGACTAGTAACCGAAAGGTTGCCAGTTCGAATCCCCGAGCTGACAAGGTACAAATCTGTCATTCTGCCCCTGAACAGGCAGTTAACCCACTGTTCCTAGGCCATCATTGAAAATAAGAATTTGTTCTTAACTGACTTGCCTAGTAAAATAAAGGTGAAAAAAAAAGATCTTTATGGCCTTCCTGTGACATCGGTTGGTGTAGGTGTCCTGGAGGGCAGGTAGTTCGCCCCCAGTGATGCGTTGTGCAGACCTCACTACCCTCTGGAGAGCCTTACGGTTGTGGGCGGAGCAGTTGCCGTACCAGGCGGTGATACAGCCCGACAGGATGCTCTCGATTGTGCATCTGTAGAAGTTTGTAAGTTCTTTTGGTGACTAGCCAAATTTCTTCAGCCTCCTGAGGTTGAAGAGGCGCTGCTGTGCCTTCTTCACGATGCTGTCTGTGTGGGTGGACCAATTCAGTTTGTCTGTGATGTGTACATCGAGGAACGTAACTTACTACCCTCTCCACTACTGTTCCATCGATGTGGATAGGGGGGTGTTCCCTCTGCTGTTTCCTGAAGTCCACAATCATCTCCTTAGTTTTGTTAACGTTGAGTGTGAGGTTATTTTCCTGACACCACACTCCGAGGGTCCCTCACCACCTCCCTGTAGGCCGTCTCGTCGTTGTTGGTAATCAAGCCTACCACTGTTGTGTCGTCCGCAAACTTGATGATTGAGTTGGAGGCGTGCGTGGCCACGCAGTCGTGGGTGAACAGGGAGTACAGGAGAGGGCTCAGAACGCACCCTTGTGGGGCCCCAGTGTTGAGGATCAGCGGGGTGGAGATGTTGTTACCTACCCTCACCACCTGGGGGCGGCCCATCAGGAAGTCCAGTACCCAGTTGCACAGGGCGGGGTCGAGACCCAGGGTCTCGAGCTTGATGACGAGTTTGGAGGGTACTATGGTGTTAAATGCTGAGCTGTAGTCGATGAACAGCATTCTCACATAGGTGTTCCTCTTGTCCAGATGGGTTAGGGCAGTGTGCAGTGTGGTTGAGATTGCATCGTCTGTGGACCAATTTGGGCGGTAAGCAAATTGGAGTGGGTCTAGGGTGTCAGGTAGGGTGGAGGTGATATGGTCCTTGACTAGTCTCTCAAAGCACTTCATGATGACGGAAGTGAGTGCTACGGGGCGGTAGTCGTTTAGCTCAGTTACCTTCGCTTTCTTGGTAACAGGAACAATGGTGGCCCTCTTCAAGCATGTGGGAACAGCAGACTGGGATAAGGATTGATTGAATATGTCCGTAAACACACCAGCCAGCTGTTCTACTTTGTCTCTATACTGACACTTAGCTTGTTTGATTGCCTTGTGGAGGGAATAGTTACACTTTGTATTTGGTCATGTTTCCGGTCACCTTGCCCTGATTTAAAAGCAGTGGTTCGCGCTTTCAGTTTCACGCGAATGCTGCCATCAATCCACGGTTTCTGGTTTGGGAATGTTTTAATCGTTGCTATGGGAACGACATCTACAACGCACGTTCTAATGAACTCGCTCACCGAATCAGCGTATTCGTCAATGTTGTTTGACACAATACGAAACATATCCCAGTCCACGTGATTGGAGCAGTCTTGGAGTGTGGAATCAGATTGGTCGGACCAGCGTTGAACAGACCTCAGCGTGGGAGCTTCTTGTTTTAGCTTCTGTCTGTAGGCAGGGAGCAACAAAATGGAGTCGTGGTCAGCTTTTCCGAAAGGAGGGCGGGGGAGGGCCTTATATGCATTGTGGAAGTTAGAATAGCAATGATTCATTCCGTTGTCCTGGGTGGAAGACAGAACACAGGATCCGCTCCGGGAAAGTCATATTCTTGGTCGTACTGATGGTGAGTTGACGCTGCTCTTATATTCAGTAGTTCTTCTCGACTGTATGTAATGAAACCTAAGATGACCAATGTACCAATGTAAGAAATAACACGTAAAAAAAACAAAAAACATGGTTTCCTAGGAACGCGAAGCGAGGCGGCCATCTCTGTCGGCCCCGGAAGTAAGGTGCTATGGTGCTGGTATAGTTGTCTCGCGCACCTACACCTCATAAAAAAAGCTAGCTTGCTCATGGATGCAAACAATGTTCCTCCCCAAAAATATAGCAAAGTATATAGCTAGGTGTCATCTACAATAACCCTAATTTATCATACAGTTATTATTTGATTTAATGGTGGTTGGACATGGCATGTATGTCGTGAAGCTAATAGCAGTGACGCTATTATTGTGTAACTCCATTAGGGCAACATTTGCGCACTTGGTTGTGTGTACCGGTGATTGACCAGTCGGCGAAAGCCAACATCACCCAAGACGGAGAACGGTTGATTGTCAAGGGCATTGAATTCCATTATCTTGGCTTTAATGGATTTTGCCTTTTGAATTGTCTTACTCTTTCAAATGACTGCTCGACTTGTTGACTGCTCAATCCACACAGCATACATTGTGTGCTAGTTTAGGAATGCTGTGTTGCACGTATAGTGAAATATTTAACGTGGCGTCATTACAGTATGTTATACAGCTTTGACATCGGTTATTCACATCAAATGTTGGCCGATACCGATGTTGGCATTTTTAGCTAATATTGTCAGATTCCGATATGTTCACCGATATATTGTGCCTCCCTAATAGCAATGCATTGGCAAGACCCCCCCCCCCCCCCCCCCCCCAAATGTAATTATTCTTAATGGTAATGGCCTTAATTTTTTACACTTTTTGCATGTTTTTTTAAGGGGGGGGGGGGGGGTGTATTATATTAGGCCCGATATGTACTATTATATAAATGATACAATTGTGTAACATTAAGGTCCTTGAAAAAGTCCTTGAACTGGACCTGCCAATGTCTCAATGAATCCTGCTTAACAGGGGAAAGGCCTATATTGTAGGTGGAGTTATGTCAATATATGCAAATTGACACATTTATTAAGTACACATGTTGAACTACATGTAAATCCTTTTTATTTTTGTTTCAAACCATTTTGAAATGTTTATCCCAATGTCACACAATTGGCCCCATTATTTATAGAAAAACCTGTGTGCTCCTGTTTCTCCAGATTCCTCAGTGAGTCCAGTGGGGCTATAGTGTGCCCATTGTTGAGATAATGTTAGCCTTTCACCTGATTTCAATGACCAGCCTGTTCCTCTACCAGACTGGAGTGGGACTCAGAGAGAGGAGAGAGAAACAGTCTGTGTAAGTGAGTGGGCTCTCCAGCTGAGGGAATTGAGATCAGCAGTTATTTAGAGTGCTGTGGAATCTGTTAGGCTTGATATAGACCCTAACTCCCTTAAGATGCTGGATATCATCTGATTGACAATGATACTTCACAGCAACAGGGAAACAATGAATTCGCAGAATAATCATTAGATTACGGTCATGGCAGAAGGTGTTTTTTTTTTTAGCTGTTTCATTGGAGTGTCCTTCCTTCCCCCTGACAAGCAGAGTTCAGTGTTGACACTGATGGATGGACACGCCCTGTGTCTTCCTGGTTTAGTCACACGCTCTATCAGGTGATTGGTCTGTGAGGTCAGACTCATGTCATGTGGGGGAGCGTTGATGTAGATACAGGGGTGTGTGTGTGTGTGTGTGTGTGTGTGTGTGTGTGTGAGAGCGAGTCAGCAGGTTTTCTCTCTTGCTCATTCTCTTAAATTCCACTGGTTTTGATTCAGTTGTAGTGTTCATTTGGAGGGATTCCTTGGAAGCTGGCCTCAGGATGGGGAAACCCTGGGAGGTCTGATACACTGTAGGAGGAGGCCCATGTCAGGGTAGGGTGTTGGACCCACACAGTGATATGAAGAGTGAGGGAGATAAAGACCAAGTGAAAGAGGGGGAGAACAGAGTGAAACATAGACGGAGAGGGAGCTAGCGAGGGCCAAGGTCACACCATGTCTTGTTTATGTCTTTCGTTCCTGTCTGTTCCTGTCTATAGTGAACCCTGCCTCTGAGGGATGTCCTGAGAGCATACTGGACCTGATAATGAACACGCAGCCCTCTATGGATACACAGCCAAGTCAGAGAGTAGGAGGAAGGCCCTGTCCTATCTGTAACTTCTAAGAACTCCTCTGTAACTCTTCTTAACACTCTCCCACATCAGTCTTTGGTATGTGGTATTCCTGAGAATGTTTATCAGGAATCATAAACATCACTGGCCTCAGCCATTTCTGCTGCCATGACAACCAGCTCAATGCTACCTTTGTTTACCAGTGAGTTATGAGCTAACCTGTGCCACCACTAGTCCAGTGGACTGGCACCACATGAACGGCAGAGTAGAACAGAAACTCACTTTCTCTGACTCTGAAGACACTAGAGCCATCTGACAGGCCTATTTAAGGCTTCTAGGCTCTAGACGTTGTTTGATGTGCCTGTGTTGGCCATTTTGTGGCGGTAACAGAAAGGGGTGGAACTGATGTGAGGTTTACATTTTCAGTAGAGTAGGGGGACCATGACTCAGTCCTAAGCCTTCTACGAGAGGGTAAACATATGTTCTGAGACCTTCTGGAGAAGTATAGAGTTTGGAGCTGGGAGATACAGTAGTGATGGGAAAAATCCATACAGTTACATATCAGGATATTATTTTTGACAATGTATTGTTTTGGCAATATTATTTTTGCTCTAGTTGGCTGTACCTGCACTAAACTTTTTAGTTCATAGCTTGTTCTCCATCTTTTTAAATAAGGAGCCAATTTTGTTTTCAGCACTTATTTCCATGACTGATCAAAACTTGTTTTCTCATGGCTCCCTCTTGTTCCTCTGCAATACACACATGGTGAGCACTATATTTGGAACATCAAATCGCAATAAAATCACAGTATCGAATCGCAATGCATATATGTAGAATCTTGAGTATCGTGATAATATTGTGTCTTGGCAATTCCTAGCCCTAAGGTATTGTGTGTAAGTGGTTGAGGCTTGTCACACTGTTGGAAGGTAGGCCCTCAGGCTGCAGTCAGAATATTAGTAGGTTGTAGTAGTGTTGAGTTTGGAGGATATTTTATGTAGTGTAGGTGGGATGCCATGCTAATGATTGAGGTTGGCTGACACAAGCGGAGTACAGTGACTTCATATGTGCTCCCCTTTTCATACTGTCTGTCATATTGTTTATTCCACAGAGGTCATGTGCAGGAGAAGCTGTTATACAGAGATGCAATTTTCTCTGAAAAACATGTAATTCAGGTTCCCCCCTGTGACGAGTCACCTAATATATGGTTGTGCCCAAATGATTGTTGGGTGGGTCATGATACGTCAGGGGCGGGGGTGTAAACAAGGTCCTAATGACAGGGTCTTGCACCATACAGTGAGAAATTCCCTTGTGTCTAACCCTTTTATCAGAAACACACACACACACACACCCCAGTCCCGTGCCCTAGTAGTAGTAGTAGTAGCAGCAGCAGTTGCAGCGTTGTAAGTATGCTGTGTGCCGTGGACTAGAATGACAAGCCACCTGGACTACCTTTATCTATTGTGGTGGTGCCATGTGCTTGTGCATGCGTGTACGTTTGTGTGTGTGTGTGTGTGTGTGTGTGTGTGCCACTGTATCTATTCAACAAAGAGCCAGACTCTATTGAGCAACGCTAGTGTCTGTATCTGTTGGCTGTCAGTTGAACCGTTCAGCCCATGGCGTCTGGATAAAGGGAAGAGATATGTCAAGTGCTCATATATAAAGAGAGAAAGTAAAACTAGCTGCAAGCGTGAATGAAAAGGGGGGAAAGATAAGGAACTTATAACAAGAATGTTCTTGTCCATAACATAGCTATCACTAAGTGTATCTGAGCTGTAGGGCAATTCTGCGGTAACAGAATTGTGCTGAGCCACTTAAATGTATTCCAAACAAAAACCATTGATTTCAAAGTTTTAACAAACCATACGTGCAACACAGCATTCCTAATATGTTCAAGGACCACTTTTTTCAACAAAACATTTTACCAAACACATTTACTAGAAGAACTGTGCAGATGCAACGTTTGGTAACAGAATTTCGGTAAAATCTCCCTCTGTTATTTTGTGTCCATGTTTTACAAAACAAAATATCTCCCGAATTATGTCTGAAATGTATTATAAAAATTGAACTTCAGTTCATGAAAATAAATAGCTAGCCAACTACTTAACCCTGTTGCCCAAAGCTAACGTTATAACAGCCAGCTAGCTTCATCTGGCTACTGAGGCTCAACCGGACCGGGTTATGTGTTGTAAAGCTAGCCACAATAAAGATTAGGCACAATAGTAGAGTTTGGGGTTTGCCTTCAAAATATAAGTATGTCATTGACAGTGATTCAAATGAATACAAATCGTAGTATTATGCCACAACTTTATTTTGAAGACTAACCTCTAAGCACTATTGTGGCTAATCCTTATTGTGGCTAGCTTCACATAGATGGGTCCAACCACCATTAAATCAAATAAGAACTGTCTTATAAATTGTTTGAACATTGAACATGGTTTGCATCCATGAACGAGCTAGCGAACCTTTTTTAATGACCATCACTGTAGGTGCGCAAGACAACTTTATCAGCATCATAGCATACGTATCGATGAATCGTTGTGACATGAAATACGAGTGATCGTGTAATCAATGTGTAATAACTACGTTAAAAAAATAATGAACGCGTAAAATTGTGAAGTGCAGTCAATTTCAGGTCCTGATTGGTCAGCAAACTTATTTGACTCACCAAATAGTGTTAAATATGATATTTTTTGACGCGCAAAGACCCAAAAGGCGTTCCCTAGAAAACCTGGTTGAGAATGAAACGACAGAACAAATGAACAACGAAACAACATAGCAAGTAAGTGAAAGAAATAGGTTTATGTTTTGGATTATGTTTTACTGTTTTTACTGGGGACATATGTAAATGCCAACAAAATAACTTTTTTTTTGTGTGTGTAACTTATTATTTAGCTAAGCAAGTCCGTTAAGAACAAATTATTTTTTACAATGTCTGCCTACCCCGGCCAAACCCGAAAGACGCTGGGCCAATTGTGCGCTGCCCTATGGGACTCCCAATCACGGCCGGATGTCATACTGCCTGGGTTCGAACCAGGGACTGTAGTGACACCTCTTGCACTGAGATGCAGTGCCTTAGACCGCTGCGTCTGTGTGTGTGTTAACTATTTAACTGTACTAGAATGCTTTAAAGGCTGTTAAAATTTTAAGTATCGGTATCGGGTTTTTTGGCAAGGAAAATATTGGATATCGGTATCGGCCATTTGACATCCTATGAACTTTACATGTTGATGCTCTTGGTTCCTTTTTTACATGGAAATGACCTGTATTCAATGCTCAGCTCTTCAGTGTTGATTGCTATTGAAAACATGACATCCGCAAGGCCTACACACACACCCTAGTTCTCATTATTGTAAAACAAAAAAAAAACGCTTTGAGTTTGCTAAGCTAATTTGGGTAAGGAGGACATAGTTCCTGCTTTGGTGGGATGGGAACTGTGTGTGAGTTTAACCTCCTTTCCAGTAAATCTCAAGTGTGACACTGAATTGTCTGAAGAGGTTAGGGATAGAATTGGCTCTCATAGCACCTTTAGCATCGGGCAGCCTTATGAGGTGTGAGGTGTGTGCACGTTCAAGGCGTGCTTCTCCTGTCACATAAGTGTGAGTCAGAGGTTGTTTTTTTCCTCACGCTTTGTTAACATTATAAATATTGCTGCGTAACCCACAATTATTCTGGTGTTCTTGGTGTTGCTGCTGTTGTCTATTCTAAGCTGTTGTCAAGAACTATACAGGACCCATTTAGGTGATTTACTAGTCCTGTCCTGAAGGGTATGCAGGAGGTACTGTATGAACTTACCCTCCTCACTGCACTTTACTTACTACTGCTTTCTTTACAATGATAAGAGGCTATAGGAGTCAGCTTTGACTAAGCGTTTGCACCTCTGGAAGGTTGGCACCAAAGCTGAAAACATGACACTAGCAGTTTCTATATCTTTTGGTCATATTTCATTCTCGTAACCTTAACTTGTGTTTTTGTCTACCTTGTTTTTCTTTTTTTTTGGTTACGTTTTAAAAATCCGACTACTTTATATCAACATTGTCCTCATCGCTCTGATCTGGATACAGCCTGTTAGATTCAGCTAAAATGGCCCTGCAGACTCAACCCTGTGTGTGTGGAATTATTGTGCTATTTTATTTTTTTTAAATTTGAAAAATTCCGAAAATTCCATGGGAATTCACAAAGCAGCTGCCAGCAACGGTTTGGGTCTCAGTTTGTTCCTTTCAGATGGTTAAGCATTGCTGCTGTACTACCATTACTGTACCTCAATTCCACCTCGCAAACTTTGCATTTCCTTCTCATTTAACTTCTAAAGTACTGCCATACAGGACCTGTCTGCTGTCGCTTGCCTTTCTCTGCCATTTCTCCAGCTGTTAACGACGATGACTTAGTGGTGGCGAGTTAACAAAATAACTGATTCCTCGACAGCACGTCGACTCCCATTTTTCAGTTTGTCATAATTCAATTCCCTTAGGAATCGACTCCTAAGATTCAGTATTTTTAGAACGGAGGAGACTGATTTAGTTGCTGTACTTCCGAGAACACAAACACTTCCAACTTTCATAGCGAGCTAGCGAGGGACGGGAGAGAGAGAGGGGAAGAGCACAGTATTAGCAGGTCAGCCACCAGGCAGACCGAGTCCGAACCGTGTACTAGGCCTATCTATCGGCAATAAAAAGCTGTATCTCTCAATAAAAAGCTGTATCTCTCAATAAAAAGCTGTATCTCTCAATAAAAAGCTGTATCTCTCAATAAAAAGCTGTATCTCTCAATAAAAAGCTGTATCTCTCAATAAAAAGCTGTATCACTCAATAAATCAAATCAAATTTATTTATATAGCCCTTCGTACATCAGCTGATATCTCAAAGTGCTGTACAGAAACCCAGCCTAAAACCCCAAACAGCAAGCAATGCAGGTGTAGAAGCACGGTGGCTAGGAAAAACTCCCTAGAAAGGCCAATACCTAGGAAGAAACCTAGAGAGGAACCAGGCTATGTGGGGTGGCCAGTCCTCTTCTGGCTGTGCCGGGTGGAGATTATAACAGAACATGGCCAAGATGTTCAAATGTTCATAAATGACCAGCATGGTCGAATAATAATAAGGCAGAACAGTTGAAACTGGAGCAGCAGCACAGTCAGGTGGAAGTTGAAACTGGAGCAGCAGCATGGCCAGGTGGACTGGGGACAGCAAGGAGTCATCATGTCAGGTAGTCCTGGGGCATGGTCCTAGGGCTCAGGTCAGTTGAAACTGGAACAGCAGCATGGCCAGGTGGACTGGGGACAGCAAGGAGTCATCATGTCAGGTAGTCCTGGGGCATGGTCCTAGGGCTCAGGTCCTCCGAGAGAGAGAAAGAAAGAGAGAGAATGAGAGAATTAGAGAACGCACACTTAGATTCACACAGGACACCGAATAGGACAGGAGAAGTACTCCAGATATAACAAACTGACCCCAGCCCCCCGACACATAAACTACTGCAGCATAAATACTGGAGGCTGAGACAGGAGGGGTCAGGAGACACTGTGGCCCCATCCGAGGACACCCCCGGACAGGGCCAAACAGGAAGGATATAATAAAAAGCTGTATCTCTCAATAAAAAGCTGTATCACTCAATAAAAAGCTGTATCTCGCCATGTCTCGTCTTGTATCCCTCGCAAATTCACCAAAGTATCCTAAAGTTTGCCTCGTCCTCTCTGGTTTTATTTAAATGTATCTTCTAGTTAGGCTATTTCATGGAAAATGTTTTGATGACTGCATTGTGATTTTTAAAGGGAAATGTAAAACATGTTCATCGCCATACTGTATGAAAATGTTGCATTTCTATGTTTTGTTGAAAAAAGATCGAGGAAGAGAAGTGTTTCCAACGACGACTTCAGTGTGCATCGTGATTTTAACTAGAGGTTGACCGAATATGATTTTTCAACGCCGGTACCAATTATTGGAGGACCAAAAAAAGCAGATACCAATTCATCTGACGATTTAAAAACATTTTTATTTTTAAATTCATTTGTAATAATGACAATTACAACAATACTGAATGAACACTTATTTTAACTTAATATAATACATCAATAAAAACCAATATAGCCTCAAATAAATAATGAAACATGTTCAGTTTGGTTTAAATAATGCAAAAACAAAATGTTTTTAGAAGTAAAAGTGCAATATGTGCCATGTAAAAAAGCTAACGACTGAGTTCCTTGCTCAGAACATGAGAACATATGAAAGTTGGTGGAACGTTGTAGTTAATATAGTATTTATAGGAAAATTTCTCTCTATACCATTTGTATTTCATATACCTTTGACTATTAGATGTTCTTATAGGCACTTTAGTATTGCCAGTGTAACAATATAGCTTCCGTCCCTCTCCTCTTCCCTACCTGGGCTCGAACCAGGCACACATCGAAAACAGCCACCCTCGAAGCAGCGTTACCCATGCAGAGCAAGGGGAACAACTACTCCAAGTCTCAGAGCGAGTGACGTTTGAAACGTTATTAGCGCGCACCCCGCTAACTAGCTAGCCATTTCACATCGGTTACACCAGCCATTAGGCTGATAGGCTTGAAGTCATAAACAGCGCAGTGCTTGCGAAGAGCTGCTGGCAAACCGCACCAAAGTGCTGTTTGAATGAATGCTTACGAGCCTGCTGCTGCCTACCATCGCTCAGTCAGACTGCTCTATCAAATCATAGACTTAATTATAACATTTACGAGCCTTTGGTCATTAATATGGTCCAATCCGGAAACTAGAATTTCGAAAACAAAACGTTTATTATTTCAGTGGAATCCCTAAGTCGAAATATTCTTGTTACATTGCACAACCTTCAATGTTATGTTATAATTACGTAATATTCTGGCAAATGAGTTGGTTATTGTTTTTAAATGCCTTCCTAACCATCTTAAATAAGCATGCCCATTTCAAGAAATTTAGAACCAGGAACAGACACAGCCCTTGGTTCTCCCCAGACCTGACTGCCCTTAACCAACACAAAAACATCCTATGGCGTTCTGCATTAGCATCGAACAGCCCCCGTGATATGCAGCTTTTCAGGGAAGCGAGAAACCATTATACACAGGCAGTTAGAAAAGCCAAGGATAGCTTTTTCAAGCAGAAATTTGCTTCCTGCAACACTAACTCCAAAACGTTCTGGGGCACTGTAAAGTCCATGGAGAATAAGAACACCTCCTCCCAGCTGCCCACTGCACTGAAGATAGGAAACACTGCCACCATTGATAAATCCACTATAATTGGGAATTTCAACAACAATTTTTCTACGGCTGGCCATGCTTTCCACCTGGCTACCCCTACCCCGGTCAACAGCACTGCACCCCCCACAGCAACTCGCCCAAATCCAGTCAGCTGATGTTCTGAGTGAGCTGCAAAATCTGGACCCCTACAAATCAGCCGGTCTAGACAATCTGGACCCTTTCTTTCTGAAATCATCTGCTGAATTTGTTGCCACCCCTATTACTAGCCTGTTCAACCTCTCTTTCGTGTCGTCTGAGATTCCCAAAGATTGGAAAGCAGCTGCGGTCATCCCCACTCTTACCATGCCTTTCTAAGGTCTTCGAAAGCCAAGTCAACAAACAGATTACCGACAATTTTGAATCTCACCATACCCTCTCTGCTATGCAATCTGGTTTCAGAGCTGGTCATTGGTGCACCTCAGCCATGCTCAAGGTCCTAAACGATATCTTAACCGCCATCCATAAGAAACATTACTGTGCAGCCGTATTCATTGATCTGGCCAAGGCTTTCGACTCTGTCAATCACCTCATCCTCATCGGCAGACTCGACAGCCTTGGTTTGTCAAATGATTGCCTCGCCTGGTTCACCAACTACTTCTCTGATAGAGTTCAGTGTGTCAAATCGGAGGGTCTGCTGTCCGGACCTCTGCCAGTCTCTATGGGGGTGCCACAGGGTTTAATTCTTGGACCGACTCTCTTCTCTGTATACATCAATGAGGTCGCTCTTGCTGCTGGTGAGTCTCTGATCCACCTCTACGCAGACGACACCATTCTGTATACTTCTGGCCCTTCTTTGGACACTGTTAACAACCCTACAGGCAAGCTTCAATGCCATACAATTCTCCTTCCGTGGCCTCCAATTGCTCTTAAATACAAGTAAAACTAAATGCATGCTCTTCAACCGATCGCTGCCTGCACCTGCCCGCCTGTCCAACATCACTACTCTGGATGGCTCTGACTTAGAATACGTGGACAAATACCTAGGTGTCTGGTTAGACTGTAAACTCTCCTTCCAGACCCACATCAAACCTCTCCAATCCAAAGTTAAATCTAGAATTGGCCTCCTATTTCGCAACAAAAGCATCCTTCACTCATGCTGCCAAACATACCCTTGTAAAACTAACCATGCTACCAATCCTCGACTTCGGCGATGTCATTTACAAAATAACCTACTCAACAAATTGGATGCAGTCTATCACAGTGCCATCCGTTTTGTCACCAAAGCCCCATATACTACCCACCATTGCGACATGTACGCTCTCGTTGGCTGGCCCTCGCTTCATACTCATCACCAAACCCACTGGCTCCATGTCATCTACAAGACCCTGCTAGGTAACTTCCCCCCCTTATCTCAGCTCACTTGTCACCATAGCATCACCCACCTGTAGCACGCGCTCCAGCAGGTATATCTCTCTGGTCACCCCCAAAACCAATTATTTCTTTGGCCGCCTCTGCTGCCAATGACTGGAACGAACTACAAAAATCTCTGAAACTGGAAACACTTATCTCCCTCACTAGCTTTAAGCACCAGCTGTCAGAGCAGCTCACAGATTACTGCACCTGTACATAGCCCACCTATAATTTAGCCCAAACAACTACCTCTTTCCCTACTGTTATTTATTTATTTATTTATTTATTTATTTATTTTGCTCCTTTGCACCCCATTATTTTTATTTCTACTTTGCAAATTCTTCCACTGCAAATCTACCATTCCAGTGTTTTACTTGCTATATTTTATTTACTTTGCCACCATGGCCTTTTTTTTGCCTTTAACTCCCTTATCTCACCTCATTTGCTCACATCGTATATAGACTTGTTTCTACTGTATTATTGACTGTATATTTGTTTTACTCCATGTGTAACTCTGTGTTGTTGTATGTTTTATTTTTTTATTTTATTTCACCTTTATTTAACCAGGTAGGCTAGTTGAGAACAAGTTCTCATTTTCAACTGCGACCTGGCCAAGATAAAGCATAGCAGTGTGAACAGACAACACAGAGTTACACATGGAGTAAACAATTAACAAGTCAATAACACAGTAGAAAAAAAGGGAGTCTATATACATTGTGTGCAAAAGGCATGAGGAGGTAGGCGAATAATTACAATTTTGCAGATTAACACTGGAGTGATAAATGATCAGATGGTCATGTACAGGTAGAGATATTGGTGTGCAAAAGAGCAGAAAAGTAAATAAATAAAAACAGTATGGGGATGAGGTAGGTAAAATTGGGGGCTATTTACCAATAGACTATGTACAGCTGCAGCGATCGGTTAGCTGCTCAGATAGCGGATGTTTGAAGTTGGTGAGGGAGATAAAAGTCTCCAACTTCAGCGATTTTTGCAATTCGTTCCAGTCACAGGCAGCAGAGAACTGGAACGAAAGGCGGCCAAATGAGGTGTTGGCTTTAGGGATGATCAGTGAGATACACCTGCTGGAGCGCGTGCTACGGGTGGGTGTTGCCATCGTGACCAGTGAACTGAGATAAGGCGGAGCTTTACCTAGCATGGACTTGTAGATGACCTGGAGCCAGTGGGTCTGGCGACTAATATGTAGCGAGGGCCAGCCGACTAGAGCATACAAGTCGCAGTGGTGGGTGGTATAAGGTGCTTTAGTGACAAAACGGATGGCACTGTGATAAACTGCATCCAGTTTGCTGAGTAGAGTGTTGGAAGCAATTTTGTAGATGACATCGCCGTCGAGGATCGGTAGGATAGTCAGTTTTACTAGGGTAAGTTTGGCGGCGTGAGTGAAGGAGGCTTTGTTTCGGAATAGAAGCCGACTCTAGATTTGATTTTCGATTGGAGATGTTTGATATGAGTCTGGAAGGAGAGTTTACAGTCTAGCCAGACACCTAGGTACTTATAGATGTCCACATATTCAAGGTCGGAACCATCCAGGGTGGTGATGCTAGTCAGGCGTGCGGGTGCAGGCAGCGAACGGTTGAAAAGCATGCATTTGGTTTTACTAGCGTTTAAGAGCAGTTGGAGGCCACGGAAGGAGTGTTGTATGGCATTGAAGCTCGTTTGGGGGTTAGATAGCACAGTGTCCAAGGACGGGCTGGAAGTATATAGAATGGTGTCGTCTGCGTAGAGGTGGATCAGGGAATCGCCCGCAGCAAGAGCAACATCATTGATATATACAGAGAAAAGAATCGGCCCGAGAATTGAACCCTGTGGCACCCCCATAGAGACTGCCAGAGGACCCGACAGCATGCCCTCCGATTTGACACACTGAACTCTGTCTGCAAAGTAGTTGGTGAACCAGGCAAGGCAGTCATCAGAAAAACCGAGGCTACTGAGTCTGCCGATAAGAATATGGTGATTGACAGAGTCGAAAGCCTTGGCAAGGTCGATGAAGACGGCTGCACAGTACTGTCTTTTATCGATGGCGGTTATGATATCGTTTAGTACCTTGAGCGTGGCTGAGGTGCACCCGTGACCGGCTCGGAAACCAGATTGCACAGCGGAGAAGGTACGGTGGGATTCGAGATGGTCAGTGACCTGTTTGTTGACTTGGCTTTCGAAGACCTTAGATAGGCAGGGCAGGATGGATATAGTGTGTCGAACTGCTATGCTTTTTCTTGGCCAGGTCGCAATTGTAAATGAGAACTTGTTCTCAACTAGCCTACCTGGTTAAATAAAGGTTAAATAAAAAATATGCAACGCAGGACACGCCAGATAAACTAGTAATATCATCAACCATGTGTAGTTATAACTAGTGATCATGATTGATTGATTGTTTTTTTTATAAGATAAGTTTAATGCTAGCTAGCAACTTACCTTGGCTTCTACTGCATTCGCGTAACAGGCAGTCTCCAGGCAGTCTTGTGGAGAGCAACGAGAGGAAGATGGTTATAGCATTGGACTAGTTAACTGTAAGGTTGCAAGATTGGATCCCCCGAGCTAACAAGGTGAAAATCTGTCGTTCTGCCCCTGAACAAGGCAGTTAACCCACCATTCCTAGGCCTTCATTGAAAATAAGAATGTGTTCTTAACTGACTTGCCTAGTTAAATAAAGGTATAAAAAAAAAAAATTGGCGCCCAAAATTAACGATTTTTGATTGTTATAAAAACTTGAAATCGGCCCTAATTAATCAGCCATTCCGATTAATCGGTCGACCTCTAGTTTTAACCAATAATGCCTACTAATTGTCTAATGATCAGTTGATGTTACTGGAAACACTTATTTTCCTCATTATCTTTTTGACTACAAAACATAGAAACACACTATTTTCACATGCTGATGTTTGGGTGGTGCTGGAAATGATGAATATGAAGTTGAACATTTCAGAAATGTGCTTTTTAAAAAAAAAATATTGTGGGGAAAAAATATTTTTGGTTGGAGCTTCTCGAATCAAATTGAATTGAAACGTTCACACCCCTAGCATTTGTGTGTGGTTCCCAGCACTATAGGGTCATGTAAAGGGCAGTGGGGTAGAATACTGACACATCTCACCCTTGGGCCTTGAGCATGTGCAGTGTGTGTGTGTGAAGGGGAATGTTTTTTGGTTTGGCAATGGCATATGGTACTCCTATCTATTAATTACACACACACATCCATAGTATGTCAGGTTAGGAGGGTACTACAAGCTTTGTGTCTATGGGTCACAAGTGGGCAGACTAGGAGACCACCTTGCTGCTCAGTCAGTGATTCACTCCTCCACCTGTCCGTCTCATCTGTGCTCCTTTCCTCCTATTCCCCCCATTACATTCCCCCTCCAACCATAAGCTACACACACACACACACACACACACACACACACGTTCCATGCCTAAGAGTGCTGGATAACAGTACACACACATGCTCTCTCGATCTCTTCTCTCTCTTTCTCTCTCTCTTTTTTTCTCTTTTTTTCTCTCTTTCTCTCTTTCTCTCTTTCTCTCTCTCTCTCTCTCTCTTTCTCTCTTTCTATCTCTCTTTCTCTCTCTCTTTCTATCTCTCTCTTTCTCTCTTTCTCTCTCTCTTTCTATCTTTCCCTCTCTTTCTCTCTCTTTCTCTCTTTCTCTCTTTCTCTTTCTTTCTCTCTTTTTTTCTCTCTCTCTTTTTTTCTTTCTTTCTCTCTCTCTCATATAGAGGGGAAATTATGCAAATCAACATATGGTCCAGAGTGCTCTCTGTAGGGAGACGTTATCCCCTCAGTAAAAGAGGTCTGCTCTCTGATAACTCATAGTGCTGATAACTGTTTACTGCCTACACACACACGCTGCTTCCTCTCAATCACATTTTGTAGAGTTGCATAGTTCTAAGCCTCTCAGAACCTAAGCGGGATACTTGTCTGCCTGCGTTATGGGGGCTACATGTTTCCCCATGTGATTGTACATCACACTAGTGTTTGAGGAAGAATCCACTCATGCCTTTAATTTACAGTGTTAAATAACACTATGTGAGAACAATATTCTTTGTGAACAAAATGTTGTCGCTACCAACCTTATTATAACGCCATGGAAAATCGTTGTGGAAATCTGTTGCAGCTCAGGACTATTGCCACACAGTGCCTTCTGGGCGATTTCTGGGACAAGGAGCACTCTCCTTCAAGGAGTGAATGGGAATCTATTGGGCGCTAGCTCAAAAACCCAACATTAGCACGCATTTCGTCAACAAAAAGTAGAACATCAAAAATCCAATAAAAAATGGGTGAGCCTTTCCTTTTTAAGGTTGAATCTGTCCCATGGGGATTGTTGTTCCCTTCACTTCCTGTACTGGGTCTGGTGTAGTTCCCTTCCCAGCATGCTCTGCATTGACTGATGGCCATCTGTGTGTGTTTGTGTGTGTGCATGCTTGTATGAATAGGTTTCTCAGATGTTTGTGAGTGGGTGTAAGTATATAGGTATGACTTTAAACTAACTAGACCGCTAGCTGTGTCTATGTATTTAGTCTACGTGCTGAGTGAGTGCTCCTTCGAGTTGATGGCTAACTCTGTTGGGAAAGTGAGGGAGAGCTTGGAAAGCGATGGAGATGGAGGAGGGATTATTAGTTCTCCTCCACTTCTGAGGGAGATGTGGTTCAGCTGCTGTACAGTGGAAATATGAGGCACTTAGAGGGCTGTAAAAGAGCGAGGAAGGGAAAGGGGGGGTTTAACAGGGCTGTAAACTTTTTTTGCTTTCTGGATCAACACTTCAGTCTGGCTGGGGTCAGTGCAGGGGAAAGGACACAGCTTTAGAAGAGTAGCACAGAGAGAAGATGATGTGTGTGACAGGAGGACACTACTCCTAATAGTAGAGGTCTTCATCCTCCAGACAGTCTGGGTTGTCATGGAAGCTGTCTGAACTAGCCTAATCTGAAGATAAACTACCCAGAGTGAATTGCAGCGAGATGCAGGATATGCTGGTCTTATCTTTGTCACAGTCACATGGTTGTCTCCTTGCATGAAATGTCACGCATGCACACATTTATGAAGGTGTGTTCATGTGTGTCATGAAATACATTGAGGCTCCTGTGTCTGGTTTGTGGGGGGTGATTACTACGGGAATGTTCAAATTTACAAGGGTGGTGGAGCGTGTGTGTGTGTGTGTGTGTGGGAGGGAGGGGGGGGGGTTGACCTGACCCTACCCTACCCTAGGCCATGTCATCATCAGTGTCACATCACATGACCTGTTGTGTAGCCTACACTGCCGCCATGCAGACACATACATGCACACATCCCCACCCCCTAATATGTGTCTCAGTTTGAGCCTTAATCAGTCTGTCATGTTGTAGTGTAACAGGAACTGTCCTGTTAGATTTGAAGCATAGTAGGATGGGGGTCATAGTGATGCTACATGACACTGACACCATTCACTGTGGGTATTTGGTCTTTTCTAAATACATAGTACATGCACACACACACACACACACCGTGATGTTATTTTCAGGCCTTAGTCATTATTTCCAGTCAGCGCTACTAGTGCTAGCAGGGCTTTGAGTCACACTGAAGCTGTTTTCCTAGAGCGGAAGATCAACTATGAGTAGCCTTTCTGTCTCTGAGTGTTTTTAACAGAACTTCCTTCCCCTGTGGTGTCCATAATGGAACACAGGCTTCTATATTGACTGAGTGCTTTAGGTCATCCCAGCTGAATTCACTAAATCACCTTGGAACAGTAGGCAGGAGTGGAGTGGAGTGGAGCTAATCTGAACACAGTGGCTAATTGTTATTATGGCCTCAGCTGATATCAATGTTGTTATTTGCTGCTGGGAGCCAGTACAGGAAATATTGTGTTAGCCTGTAGGCTTTGGATAACTTGGCTGAACTGGGTTGTGTGGAGGGGAGCTCCTGGGCCAGGGAGAGAGACACCTAGTGGCACTAGTATATAACTACAGGTGATATCTGTCTCTTCCTATTCTCTCTCTCTCTCAGACCTGTCGAGGAATCGTTTGGCGGAGGTCCCCTTAGAGGTGTGTCACCTGGTTGCCTTGGAAATGCTGAACCTCTATCACAACTGTATCAAGACCATTCCTGACACCATCATCAACCTACAGTCACTCACCTCCTTAAACCTCAGGTAAGACTTGAACCTACAGTTAACAGGTGACTGTGTTGAGTGAGAAGTACATTTGTTTTCAATGATAGAAAGAAAATGTCGGTGTTGCTAAATATCAGTAGTTTATCCTTAAAGTTGTTTTCACAGTTATCCCTATAAAGGCGGCAGTATTGGTTCAGAGAAGCGTTAAATATATTAGATGTCAGTTGATATTTGATAAGCAGCACAGAAGGTTGGCAGTAGTCTGATTGGACCAGAGCTTGTTTAGACTCAAATGTTTGATCCCAACTGTTTCCCAGGGCAGACACTCTTGTTAGGCTTCACGCATCACAGACGCCTCTCAATGGGCTGATGTCATCGCTTCTAACCTCATGGCACGACCACAGAGCAATAGCATATCGTGTCTCTGTGTTTGTGCAATGCGCTCAGATCACATATTGGAATGATGCACGACTCTACTTGTTTCATTTTATCTCTCTCCACTCCTGCTCTATCTGGCTATCGAGAGACAGAGGGGGAGCGCGAGAGAGAGACCAAGAGAGATGGTGAGAAGGTCATCATATCAGTGCTAGCCTGGTTCTTTACTGCCTGCTGTACGCATCATCAACCTGAGACCGACTCTGTACTCTCTGTCTCTAATCTCTTCCTTTGTGCTCACACCACCGTGCAACTGAGGGAGATTCATTAGTCATATCTCTGACAGACACACACAGAATACCAAACCTACACACATGCATGTGATGTTGCGGCCATATCATTTAAGCTGAGTTAATAAATTGGTTCATTGAATTTAAGCTGAGTTAATAAGTGATTAATTGAATCAGTTATACAAATGCTACATCTGAAGGGGGAGGATGTAAAATACCCTCGGTGGAGAGTAGCTGATGTAGGTTAACGTGAGTCCCTGGCGAGGCGTGTGTCTGAGTATAATGTGATGTGAGCACCACAGTGACCGCACCGGGGTATGTGTTTTACACCACTAGACAGGAATGTTATCAGACGCCACGGAGACACTGGCAGATAATCTCATTTGAATTTGTGGATTTTCATATTGCTGTCAAAACAGGAAATAGACTATGTTCTCCATGTCTGCACCAGGAACACATGAAAAGGAAGGCTTTATTTTTAGGCTCGTTCTGTTCCTGGCCTGCATCATGGTGGAAAGAGGATAAAGGCTCTTTGTTGTCTAGATAGAACTTTGGCAGTTGTGGAATAAAATGTCTTATTTTGAAGTTGATGGGATGGAGGCTGTTTAGAGCTGTCAGCTGTTGTTGTCATTGAGTTTGCTGATTTTGTTTTGCTGCTTTTGTTCTGTTAGCTTTTATTTAGGCAGGCTGCTTTTACTGTGACTATTGGCCTGCTCGCTTGTTACTCTATTGTGTTAGCTTGTGCTGCTGTGCAGTGTAGTGGTTTTCAGATCGACACACTAGCCACTTGAAATATAATGGCCATAAAACATATCACATGACGGGTTGTAAAAAGCTATGCTTAATGTGAGTGTTCACAGAACAATAACATCTAACATATACCAGACAACACATTGTTTCAGGGAGGGAGGGTGTCAGGAGCCATGGTCATGAATGCCTTCTGCCTACTATGGGCCTGTTGTGTATCTGGAGCTGAAAGGTCGTTTCCATAGCAAGAGAAAGGCCTGCCCTCCCTGGTATATGGAAAGATAAAACACAGAGAAAGACGATTAGGAAACAGAAAAGGGGAGAGGGAGGTTCAATAAGGAGCGTGAGACGGATTACCAGGAAGTGTACTCAAAGCATGTGCTCACCAGCTGGCGGGTGTCTTCACTGACATGTTCAACCTCTCCCTGACCCAGTCTGTAATACCTACATGTTTCAAGCAGACCACCATAGTCCCTGTGCCCAAGGAAGCAAAGGTAACCTGACTAAATGATTACCGCCCGTAGCACTCACGTCAGTTGCCATGAAGTGCTTTGAAAGGCTGGTCATGGCTCACATCAACAGCATCCTCCTCGACACTTTGTGGATGCAGATCCACAGATGTAAGAATGCTGTTCATTAACTACAGTTCAGCGTGCAACACCTTAGTGCCTACGAAACTCATCACTGAGCTAAGGACCCTGGGACGGCGCCTCCCTCTGCAACTGGATCCTGGACTAACTGACGGGCTGCCCCGAGGTGGTAAGGGTGGGCAACAACACGTCTGCCATGCTGATCCTCAGCACAGGGGCCCCTCAGGGGTGAGTACTTAGTCCTGTACTCCCCGTTCACCCACGACTGCGTGGCCAAACACGACTCCAACACATCATTTACTACCCAACAGTGGTAGGCCTGATCACTGACAATGATGAGACCACCTATAGGAGGAATTCAGAGAACTGGCAGTGTGGTGCCAGCACAACAATATCTCCCTCAATGTTAGCAAGACAAAGGAGCTGATCGTGGACTACATGAAAAGGCGGCCGAACAGGCCCCCATTAACATCAACGCGGCTGTAGTGGAGCGGGTCGAGAGTTTTTCAAGTTCCTCGGTGTCCACATCACCAACGTACTATCATGGTCCAGACACGCCAAGACAGACGTGAAGAGGTCACGACAACACCTTTTCCCCCTCAGGAGAGATTTGGCATGGGTCCTCAGATCCTCAAAGTTCTACAGCTGCACCATCGTGACCGGTTGCATCACCACCTGGTATGGCAACTGCTCGGCATCTGACCGTAAGGTGCTACAGAGGGTAGTGCGAACAGCCCAGTACATCACTGGGGCCAAGCTTCCTGCCATCCAGGACCTATATACTAGGCGGTGTCAGAGGAAAGCCCATAAAATTGTACAGACTCCAATCACCCAAGTCAGACTGTTTTGTCTGCTACCGCACAGCAAGCGATACTGGAGAGCCAAGTCTAAGACCAAAAGGCTCCTTAACAGCTTCTACCCCCAAGCCATACGACTCCTGAACAATTAATCAAATGGCCACTGGACTATTTACATTGACCCCCCCCTATTTGTTTTGTACACTGCTGCTACTCTCTGTTTATTATCTATGCATAGTCACTTCACCCCTATCTACTGTACATGTACAAATTACCTCCGCTAACCTGTACCCCCGCACAACTGACTCACTACCGCTACCCCCTGTACAGTTGAAGTCAGAAGTTTACATACACTTTAGCCAAATACATTTCAACTCAGTTTTTCACAATTCCTGACATTTAATCCTAGTAAAAATTCTCCGTCTTAGGTCAGTTAGGATCACCACTTTATTTTAAGAATGTGAAATGTCAGAATAATAGTAGAGTGATTTATTTCAGCTTTTATTTCTTTCATCACATTCCCAGTGGGTCAGAAGTTAATATACTCTCAATTAGTATAGCATTGCCTTTAAATTGTTTAACTTGGGTCAAACGTTTCAGATAGTCTTCCACAAGCTTACTACAATAAGTTGGGTGAATTTTGTCTCATGCCTCCTGACAGAGCTGGTGTAACTGAGTCAGGTTTGTAGGTCTCATTGCTCACATAAGCTTCTTCAGTTCTGCCCACATATTTTCTATAAGATTGAGGTCATGGCTTTGTGATGGCCACTCCAATACCTTGACTTTGTTGTCCTTAAGCCATTTTGCCACAACTTTGGAAGTATGCTTGAGGTCATTGTCCATTTGGAAGACCCATTTGCGACCAAGCTTTAACTTCCTGACTGCTGTCTTGAGATGTTACTTCAATATATCCACATAATTTTCCTCTCTCATGATGCCATCTATTTTGTGATGAGCACCAGTCCCTTCTGCAGCAAAGCACCCCCACAACATGATGCTCCCACCCCTGTGCTTCACGGTTGGGATGGTGTTCTTCGGCTTACAAGCCTCCCCCTTTTTCCTCCAAACATAACAATGGTCATTATGGCCAAACAGTTATATTTTTGTTTCATCAGACCAGAGGACATTTCTCCAAAAAGTACAGTCTTTGTCCCCATGTGCAGTTGCAAACCACAGTCTGGCTTTTGTATGGCGGTTTTGGAGCAGTGGCTTCTTCCTTGCTGAGCGGCCTTTCAGGATATGTCGATATAGGACCTGTTTCCTCCATTATCTTCACAAGTTCCTTTGCTGTTGTTCTGGGATTGATTTGCACTTTTCACAACAAAGTACATTAATTTCTAGGAGACAGAATGCGTCTCCTTCCTGAGCGGTATGGCGGCTGCATGGTCCCATGGTGTTTATACTTGCGTACTATTGTTACTATTGTTATTGTTATTATTGTTATTTTCTGTTACTTTTTTTTCTTTATTATTTTAATTTATTTGGTAAATAAGCATTTCACGGTAAGGTCTAAAGTGGTTGTGTTCAGCGCATGTGACAGTTTGATTTGAGAGTGAGTGTCAGTAAGGAGAGGGGGAGAGGGAGAAAGAGGGGGAGAGGGAGAAAGAGGGGGAGAGGGAGAAAGAGGGGGAGAGGGAGAAAGAGGGGGAGAGGGAGAAAGAGGGGGAGAGGGAGAAAGAGAGCGGGTCTATAAGGAGAGGGAGAAAGAGAGCGGGTCTATTAGGAGAGGGAGAAAGAGAGCGGGTCTATAAGGAGAGGGAGAAAGAGAGCGGGTCTATTAGGAGAGGGAGAAAGAGAGCGGGTCTATTAGGAGAGGGAGAAAGAGAGCGGGTCTATAAGGAGGAGGGAGAAAGAGAGCGGGTCTATAAGGAGAGGGAGAAAGAGAGCGGGTCTATAAGGAGAGGGAGAAAGAGAGCGGGTCTATAAGGAGAGGGAGAAAGAGAGCGGGTCTATAAGGAGAGGGAGAAAGAGAGCGGGTCTATAAGGAGAGGGAGAAAGAGAGCGGGTCTAGAAGGAGAGGGAGAAAGAGAGCGGGTCTAGAAGGAGAGGGAGAAAGAGAGCGGGTCTAGAAGGAGAGGGAGAGGGGGTGGAGAGGGAGAGGGGGTGGAGAGGGAGAGGGGGTGGAGAGGGAGAGGGGGGTCGAGAGGGAGAGGGGGTCTAGAAGGAGAGGGAGAGGGGGTCGAGAGGGAGAGGGGGTCTAGAAGGAGAGGGAGAGGGTCTAGAAGGAGAAGGAGAGGGGGTCTAGAAGGAGAGGGGGTCTAGAAGGAGAGGGGGTCTAGAGGGAGAGGGGGTCTAGGAGAGGGGTCTAGAAGGAGAGGGAGAGGGTCTAGAAGGAGAAGGAGAGGGGGTCTAGAAGGAGAGGGGGTCTAGAGGGAGAGGGGGTCTAGGAGAGGGGGTCTAGAAGGAGAGGGGGTCTAGAGGGAGAGGGTGAGGGGGTCTAGAGGGAGAGGGTGAGGGGGTCTAGAGGGAGAGGGAGAGGGGGTCTAGAAGGAGAGAGAGGGGGTCGAGAGGGAGAGGGGGTCTAGAAGGAGAGGGAGAGGGGGTCTAGAAGGAGAGGGAGAGGGGGTCGAGAGGGAGAGGGGGTCTAGAAGGAGAGGGAGAGGGGGTCGAGAAGGAGAGGGGGTCGAGAAGGAGAGGGGGTCGAGAAGGAGAGGGGGTCGAGAAGGAGAGGGGGTCGAGAAGGAGAGGGGGTCGAGAAGGAGAGGGGGTCGAGAAGGAGAGGGGGTCTAGAAGGAGAGGGGGTCTAGAAGGAGAGGGAGTCTAGAAGGAGAGGGAGAGCGGGTCTAGAGGGAGGGAGAGCGGGTCTAGAGGGAGAGGGAGAGAGAGAGGCTATATAGGGAGAGGGAGAGAGAGAGGGTCTATAAGGAGCGAGAGAGAGGGGGTGGGCTTCAATAAGGAGAGGGGGTGGGGGTCAGTAAAGGGAGGAGGAGAGGGAGAGGGTCAATAAGGTGAGGGCGATTCAATAAGTAGCGAGAGTATATAAGTGGTGAGAGAGAAATAACTAAGCGATATAGAAGGAAGTATAGAGAGAAACATAAGAGGTGCCGTTTTTGTATAATGATTTGTCTTTTTTTGTGGTCCTCGCCTCTCTTGGCCTGTTGTGTTACTGCTCCACTGGGGATTCCATTCTGTGTACACAGGTAGCTGGAATTATTGGATGGGCGATTTGTTAGAATTTAATTCAGCCAGTCACCATGTTATGTCTATACCTTCTCCCTCATCATATGGAGTGGCTCTAAGCGGCTCTTGTGGGCAGGATTCAATAGAGAGTGGATCCCAGAGAGGAACTCATGCCGTGGACCACATGACCGTGTTTGACAGCTCTGGCTCTGTGGCGCCTCTGGACTGAAGTGATATGGCTCGATCTGATGCAACGCACGCATGCCAAGTCGTAAGCATGCAGGCACGCGTGCCAAGTCGTAAGCATGCAGGCACGCGTGCCAAGTCGTAAGCATGCAGGCACGCGTGCCAAGTCGTAAGCATGCAGGCACGCGTGCCAACTCGTAAGCATGCAGGCACGCGTGTCAACTCGTAAGCATGCAGGCACGCGTGTCAACTCGTAAGCATGCAGGCACGCGTGTCAACTCGTAAGCATGCAGGCACGCGTGTCAACTCGTAAGCATGCAGGCACGCGTGTCAACTCGTAAGCATGCAGGCACGCGTGTCAACTCGTAAGCATGCAGGCACGCGTGTCAACTCGTAAGCATGCAGGCACGCGTGTCAACTCGTAAGCATGCAGGCACGCGTGCCAACTCGTACACGCAGAAAACACCGCTGAGTGGTGTGAAAGCATCCAGTTTTCCTGAAAGTTCACATGCCCTGGCTAGCTGTCTAAATCACCAACCAACCTCTCCACTCACCGGACCCTTTTGATCACTCGACTAAGCATGCCTATCCTTAATGTCAATATGTCTTGTCCATTTCTGTTCTGGTTAGTGTTTATTGGCTTATTTCACTGTAGAGCCTCTAGTCCTGCTCACTATACCTTATCCAACCTATTAGTTCCACCACCCACACATGCAATGACATCTCCTGGTCTCAACGATGTTTCTAGAGACAATATCTCTCTCTTCATCACTCAATACCTAGGTTTACCTCCACTGTATTCACATCCTACCATACATTTGTCTGTACATTATACCTTGATGCTATTTTATCGCCCCCAGAAACCTCCTTTTACTCTATGTTCCAGACGTTCTAGACGACCAATTCTCATAGCTTTTAGCCGTACCCTTATTCTACTCCTCCTATGTTCCTCTGGCGATGTAGAGGTGAATCCAGGCCCTGCAGTGCCTAGCTCCACTCCTATTCCCCAGGCGCTCTCTTTTGACGACTTCTGTAACCGTAATAGCCTTGGTTTCATGCATGTTAACATTAGAAGCCTCCTCCCTAAGTTTGTTCTATTCACTGCTTTAGCACACTCTGCCAACCCGGATGTTCTAGCTGTGTCTGAATCCTGGCTTAGGAAGACCACCAAAAATTCTGAAGTTTTAATTCCAAACTACAACATTTTCAGACAAGATAGAACTGCCAAAGGGGGCGGTGTTGCAATCTACTGCAAAGATAGCCTGCAGAGTTCTGTCCTACTATCCAGGTCTGTACCCAAACAATTTGAACTTCTACTTTTAAAATCCACCTCTCTAAAACAAGTCTCTCACCGTTGCCGCCTGCTATAGACCACCCTCTGCCCCCAGCTGTGCTCTGGACACCATATGTGAACTGATTGCCCCCCATCTATCTTCAGAGTTCGTGCTGCTAGGCGACCTAAACTGGAACATGCTTAACACCCCAGCCATCCTACAATCTAAACTTGATGCCCTCAATCTCACACAAATAATCAATGAACCTACCAGGTACCTCCCCAAAACCTTAAACACGGGCACCCTCATAGATATCATCCTAACCAACTTCCCCTCTAAATACACCTCTGCTGTCTTCAACCAAGATCTCAGCGATCACTGCCTCATTGCCTGCATCCGTAATGGGTCAGCGGTCAAACGACCTCCACTCATCACTGTAAAACGCTCCCTGAAACACTTCTGCGAGCAGGCCTTTCTAATCGACCTGGCCGGGGTATCCTGGAAGGATATTGATCTCATCCCGTCAGTAGAGGATGCCTGGATATTTTTTTTAAATGCCTTCCTAACCATCTTAAATAAACATGCCCCATTCAAGAAATTTAGAACCAGGAACAGATATAGCCCTTGGTTCTCCCCAGACCTGACTGCCCTTAACCAACACAAAAACATCCTATGGCGTTCTGCATTAGCATCGAACAGCCCCCGTGATATGCAGCTGTTCAGGGAAGCTAGAAATCATTATACACAGGCAGTTAGAAAAGCCAAGGCTAGCTTTTTCAAGCAGAAATTTGCTTCCTGCAACACTAACTCAAAAAAGTTCTGGGACACTGTAAAGTCCATGGAGAATAAGAACACCTCCTCCCAGCTGCCCACTGCACTGAAGATAGGAAACACTGTCACCACTGATAAATCCACCATAATTGAGAATTTCAATAAGCATTTTTCTACGGCTGGCCATGCTTTCCACCTGGCTACTCCTACCCCGGACAACAGCACTGCACCCCCAACAGCAACTCGCCCAAGCCTTCCCCATTTCTCCTTCTCCCAAATCCATTCAGCTGATGTTCTGAAAGAGCTGCAAAATCTGGACCCCTACAAATCAGCCGGGCTAGACAATCTGGACCCTTTCTTTCTAAAATTATCTGCCGAAATTGTTGCCACCCCTATTACTAGCCTGTTCAACCTCTCTTTCGTGTCGTCTGAGATTCCCAAAGATTGGAAAGCAGCTGCGGTCATCCCCCTCTTCAAAGGGGGGGACACTCTTGACCCAAACTGCTACAGACCTATATCTATCCTACCGTGCCTTTCTAAGGTCTTCGAAAGCCAAGTCAACAAACAGATTACCGACCATTTCGAATCTCACCATACCTTCTCTGCTATGCAATCTGGTTTCAGAGCTGGTCATGGGTGCACCTCAGCCACGCTCAAGGTCCTAAACGATATCTTAACCGCCATCGATAAGAAACATTACTGTGCAGCCGTATTCATTGATCTGGCCAAGGCTTTCGACTCTGTCAATCACCATATCCTCATCGGCAGACTCGACAGCCTTGGTTTCTCAAATGATTGCCTCGCCTGGTTCACCAACTACTTCTCTGATAGAGTTCAGTGTGTCAAGTCGGAGGGTCTGCTGTCCGGACCTCTGGCAGTCTCTATGGGGGTGCCACAGGGTTCAATTCTTGGACCGACTCTCTTCTCTGTATACATCAATGAGGTCGCTCTTGCTGCTGGTGAGTCCCTGATCCACCTCTACGCAGACGACACCATTCTGTATACTTCCGGCCCTTCTTTGGACACTGTGTTAACAACCCTCCAGGCAAGCTTCAATGCCATACAACTCTCCTTCCGTGGCCTCCAATTGCTCTTAAATACAAGTAAAACTAAATGCATGCTCTTCAACCGATCGCTACCTGCACCTACCCGCCTGTCCAACATCACTACTCTGGACGGCTCTGACTTAGAATACGTGGACAACTACAAATACTTAGGTGTCTGGTTAGACTGTAAACTCTCCTTCCAGACCCATATCAAACATCTCCAATCCAAAGTTAAATCTAGAATTGGCTTCCTATTTCGCAACAAAGCATCCTTCACTCATGCTGCCAAACATACCCTTGTAAAACTGACCATCCTACCAATCCTCGACTTTGGCGATGTCATTTACAAAATAGCCTCAAATACCCTACTCAACAAATTGGATGCAGTCTATCACAGTGCAATCCGTTTTATCACCAAAGCCCCATATACTACCCACCATTGCGACCTGTACGCTCTCGTTGGCTGGCCCTCGCTTCATACTCGTCGCCAAACCCACTGGCTCCATGTCATCTACAAGACCCTGCTAGGTAAAGTCCCCCCTTATCTCAGCTCGCTGGTCACCATAGCATCTCCCACCTGTAGCACACGCTCCAGCAGGTATATCTCTCTAGTCACCCCCAAGACCAATTCTTTCTTTGGCCGCCTCTCCTTCCAGTTCTCTGCTGCCAATGACTGGAACGAACTACAAAAATCTCTGAAACTGGAAACACTTATCTCCCTCACTAGCTTTAAGCACCAACTGTCAGAGCAGCTCACAGATTACTGCACCTGTACATAGCCCACCTATAATTTAGCCCAAACAACTACCTCTTTCCCAACTGTATTTAATTTGTATTTATTTATTTATTTTGCTCCTTTGCACCCCATTATTTTTTTATTTCTACTTTGCACATTCTTCCATTGCAAAACTACCATTCCAGTATTTTACTTGCTATATTGTATTTACTTTGCCATCATGGCCTTTTTTTTGCCTTTACCTCCCTTCTCACCTCATTTGCTCACATTGTATATAGACTTGTTTATACTGCATTATTGACTGTATGTTTGTTTTTACTCCATGTGTAACTCTGTGTCGTTTTATCTGTCAAACTGCTTTGCTTTATCTTGGCCAGGTCGCAATTGTAAATGAGAACTTGTTCTCAACTTGCCTACCTGGTTAAATAAAGGTCAAATAAAAAATAAAATAAATAAAACATACTGTAAGTCCTCACCACTCTCAATGTTCTCCTGCACAAAATAACCAATAACTCAGGGAAGTGTAATCAAAGTCTTTGCACACACTCCAGAACAAGAGGCTTTTGTGCATGCGTGCACCAATGGGTAATTTCCAGGATACTTTTTTGCCTTTTGTTGTTGTTGTGGAGAGCTTGTTTTCTCTGGGTCATCTGTAATCAGCTCTGCTCATGCTGGCAGCCTCTCTACCAACCTCTGTCTGTTAAAGATCTCTACATTCTCTCTGTCTATGTTAAAGGCCTCTTCCAGTCTCTCTGTCTGTCTACACATTAAGGCCTCTCTCTTGCTCTGCCACAGACATCCTGCTGCGTGCTGGCTAACTGCAGCTGTAAGCCGGAGACAACACCAGAAGTCTGTTTTAATGAGGTTCAAACTGTTTTGGAGGAGTTCTGATTTGGAGCAGTTCTGATATGTTTTGGAAGATTTCTGATATGTTCTGGAGGAGGAGTTCTGACCTGTTTTGGAGGAGGAGTTCTGACCTGTTTTGGAGGAGGAGTTCTGACCTGTTTTGGAGGAGGAGTTCTGACCTGTTTTGGAGGAGGAGTTCTGACCTGTTTTGGAGGAGGAGTTTTTTATTTTTATTTATTTATTTATTTTATTTAACCTTTATTTAACCAGGTAGGCTAGTTGAGAACAAGTTCTCATTTGCAACTGCGACCTGGCCAAGATAAAGCATAGCAGTGTGAGCATACAACAAAGAGTTACACATGGAGTAAACAATTAACAAGTCAATAACACAGTAGAAAACGAAGGGGGGGTCTATATACAATGTGTGCAAAAGGCATGAGGAGGTAGGCAAATAATTACAATTTTGCAGATTAACACTGGAGTGATAAAAGATCAGATGGTCATGTACAGGTAGAGATATTGGTGTGCAGAAGAGCAGAAAAGTAAATAAATAAAAACAGTACGGGGATGAGGTAGGTGAAAAGGGTGGGCTATTTACCAATAGACTATGTACAGCTGCAGCGATCGGTTAGCTGCTCAGATAGCTGATGTTTGAAGTTGGTGAGGGAGATGAAAGTCTCCAACTTCAGCGATTTTTGCAATTCGTTCCAGTCACAGGCAGCAGAGTACTGGAACGAAAGGCGGCCAAATGAGGTGTTGGCTTTAGGGATGATCAGTGAGATACACCTGCTGGAGCGCGTGCTACGGTTCTGACCTGTTTTGGAGGAGGAGTTCTGACCTGTTTTGGAGGAGGAGTTCTGACCTGTTTTGGAGGAGGAGTTCTGACCTGTTTTGGAGGAGGAGTTCTGACCTGTTTTGGAGGAGGAGTTCTGACCTGTTTTGGAGGAGGAGTTCTGACCTGTTTTGGAGGAGGAGTTCTGACCTGTTTTGGAGGAGGAGTTCTGACCTGTTTTGGAGGAGGAGTTCTGACCTGTTTTGGAGGAGGAGTTCTGACCTGTTTTGGAGGAGGAGTTCTGACCTGTTTTTGGAGGAGGAGTTCTGACCTGTTTTTGGAGGAGGAGTTCTGACCTGTTTTTGGAGGAGGAGTTCTGACCTGTTTTGGAGGAGGAGTTCTGACCTGTTTTGGAGGAGGAGTTCTGACCTGTTTTGGAGGAGGAGTTCTGACCTGTTTTGGAGGAGGAGTTCTGACCTGTTTTGGAGGAGGAGTTCTGACCTGTTTTGGAGGAGGAGTTCTGACCTGTTTTGGAGGAGGAGTTCTGACCTGTTTTGGAGGAGGAGTTCTGACCTGTTTTGGAGGAGGAGTTCTGACCTGTTTTGGAGGAGGAGTTCTGACCTGTTTTGGAGGAGGAGTTCTGACCTGTTTTGGAGGAGGAGTTCTGACCTGTTTTGGAGGAGGAGTTCTCTGGAAAGGCTTTGGTTTGTTTTCGAGCATCTTGTTTAACTGCTCATGTTAACCAGGGAGGGAACACCAACATCCTGTTTTTATGAGGGGTTTTGGGCTGTCGTGCTGGACTGAACTGAACTAGATTGGGACTGTGTGTTTTATGTTTTGCAGAAGTACAAAAGTGTTTATGGGAAAGCTAATGAGTCGTTTTTTACAGTACAGTAGTGTTGCACGGTATACTGAAACATCTGTACTTT